>NC_140179.1:91087348-91148549 GCF_963971535.1 Notolepis coatsorum | reverse complement strand
CTGAAGTTGATCAATGGATTTTTTATTTAGACAGATGAAGAGTGAATTACAATAATCGAGTCTGGAAGAGATAACGGTGTGTACAGCCATTTCCATGATATGATGGACCGGAGTTTTGAAATGTTTAAGTGAAAGAAACAATTGCGAGTTTCCTGCCGTTGACCTTGACCAATGTACTGGCATTACAACTGGAGTTGGTCCCCGGGAACCACACTATGCTTCTAAATAGTTAGGATGGATCAAATGCAGATACATAATTTCCCCAAGGCGATTATTAAAGGTTCAATTTAAATTAGGGCTTCACGATTTTGGGAAATAATGTAATTGCGATTTTTCTGACAGATATTGCGATTGCGATTAAATTTGCGATTATAATATTTTTTTTTAAGCAGCCCCACAGAGGTTTATTGTAAAAAGCGGCTTGCATCTGGCCTACGCGGTGGGTCTTTTCAGGACACCGAGCCTGAAAATGTTTCTTTTTACCTGGGAATCGATACCGGTACCCAACGGTACCTTTTTTTCTGTACTTTACTCTCCCTCTCTGAAGTCTAAACTTCACAACACACAATCTAAAACACCTTACCTCCCTCTCCCAAACCGATCTTGTATCTCAATGGGACTTCCTGGTTAAATACATGTAAAATAAAAAAAAAAAAAAAAATTGATTATTTTTTTGTGATTTCATAATTGCATCATTCCAAATTGCAATTTCGATTTAAAATCGATTAATCGTGCAGCCCTAATTTAAATTGTGCAGAGATCATTTACAAAAGGCAACAAATATAATTTTTGTACTGCATGCAGAAGACTGCATGGTTTGGGACCCCAAACTGCATTGGACTAGCATAAATTGGGCGAGGTTGTAAAGGGGAACATCGCTTTTCATTAAGATATCTTGAGGTGAGGGGACCCCTACTATACACAGACTTGGCTGACAGGAGGAGCATTGTTGTTTATTATTATGTTATTCTTAGGCTTATTTTATTCCTTATTCTTAGGCAATTTTGTTATTCATGATTTGTTTTGTCTACCTAAATGTTTACTGTGAGCAATTTGTAGTGCCAAATTTCCCTCGGGATGATTAAAGTATTTTTTATGTTTATTTTTTTTCTTTCTCCAATTTTCTGTTTTTCTCCCCGTCCCAATTTAGTCACCGTGCAAATTCCCCCCCTCCCCTACCTGGCTGCTGTATGCATGTTCTCCTACGAGTCGGTACAAGGGCGTCCCGAAGCCGAGGGCGTTCACTTGGCAGCGAGGACTCTCATAAACCAAATTACAAACATCTCAAAACAAACTAAGTCAGACTACTGCTTGACCTGACTCCTAGAACCCACCTCACCCCTGCACACTTTGCCAACCTAGGATGGCTTAGAGTAGACAACAGAGTACAGCAACTTGCAATGGGCCTGGTCTACAAGATACACTACACGACCAAGGTACCCATGTACATGTCAAAATACTTCCCAAAGGTTCAGTGAATACCACGATCACAACACCAGAGGGAGCTCCACAAATCATGTAAAAACCCAGATTCGGCTCAAATCAAGGACTAAACACGTTTCGCAATTATGCCACAACAATGTGGAACGCCCCTACCCAAAGCTGTAAAGGAATGTAAATCACTACCCACCTTCAAAAACACTCTCAAAGAACACCTACGGGAGACTGCAATTCAAAACTGGCCCCTACAAATGTCCTAACCCAGTTGTACAATAAAGACCAAGCATGGCTTTGTCAGTATTCCAATGTACAGCCCCACCCAACCCCACCCCACCTACCCAACCTCCTCCAATGTACAGTTTCCATGTCAAATGTATGTCAGTATTCCAATGTACAGTGTGTCCCCCCCCCCCCCCCCCCCCCCCCCCCCAAATGTACAGCCCCACCCCACCTACCCAACCTCCCCCAATGCACAGTTTCTATGTCAAATGTATATACTCTTCTTCTGGATTTTTTTAGTATCACAAACGGTACTGTATTTGAAAATCTGGTATGTCATAAATGTATAGATGTAGAAGTACTGTCTATCTGTATGTCATGTGTGTCATATGATGAATTGAAAATGGGGGACCCTGATGGAAACAAGACGAAAGTCTTTCTCAGGTCTGCATCCTCTTAACAATTGTATGTATTGAGCTGTACTGTACTGTACCCATTCTGCAATCTGTTAATAAACTTTTCAATCAATCAATCAATCAGGTGAAGTGTAAACGCGTGGGAGGGCACGCTATCTCCACCAAGTCCTGCCCCCGCAGAGCAAGTGCCGAGACCTGACCTGTAGGCGTCGCTGTCCACAACGCCAGATTACCACCCCACCAGCTTCCCACCCCCTAATACTGCCAATTGTATTAGTATGAACGACAACACCGAGAGCTGGGCTCGAACCCAGCATCTCCTGCGTTGGTGAAGAGCGCAATCTCCGCTATGCCACCTGACCGCCTTGATTAAAGTATTTCTATTCTATTCTATTCTATTCTATGAAAATGGCCATGACCGTTTACCCCCTTTTAAAAAATGTTGCTTGACTTGGGAGCAACGTTTCCCCCCCTTTCTCGTGAGCTAGCATGTCGTGGCTGATCTCTACAGACTCTCTAGTTTCATACCCTTTCACTGCCACACGACAACGGGTTAACCCTTTTCACTACCACACTACATAAGGTTAACCCTTTACTATCACACCTACAGACGGTTAACCATCTAGTGTGATAGTAAAGGGTTTAACCTTCTGTAGTGTGACAGTGAAAGGGTTAAAAATGAAGCCCGATGTTACCCACGGAAGGCGGCTAATCAACTTGGCTCAAGAGGCTATATGAATTATTATGAATCCTGCAGCCTTGGTGGCATGATCTACCCATTCATCCCTGCAGGACAGCTGGTTAGTATCATACTCGACAACCTAAACATTCTAAATAGTGATGCACAATATATCGATATGGCTGTTTTTTTTTACACATCGGTATCGGTCCGATATCAAGATAGGGCCGATATTAAAAAAAAATTATAATAATAAGTATATTTATTTTTTTAATTATTATTATTATTTTATTTTTTTTGCCTTAAATAGTTTCAAAATATCAGTCATTCTGAAAATGATGATATCGACATCGGTAAATATCGGTATCGGCCAGAACATGCAATATTAATATCGGTATCGGTATCGGCCACAATTTTTCACATCGGTGCATCACTAATTCTAAATGTTGTAGACTAGTGTTTTCTAATACAATAGCCGACGTGAAATAAACTGGTCCAAGCTTTATTGAGTTAAACAGGAGCACTTTTTTTAATCAAATGTTATCATTTTGAGGAATTGATTTGTGGTGGGGCACAAGTATAAGCTAGCTACTATGTTGGAAAACACTAGAAAATGGTAGTGGACCTGTTTGTCCAGCGAGCTGGCGAGTATTCGGGTGGTTTAAAAAGGCAATGGAGCTCAACTGCAGATTGTTGGTCGTCAGGTTAGCTGTTAGAAAGACTAGCCGTTAGAAAGGGAGCTTTGGACAAAAACGGTGTCCAGCTCCACAGTCTAATCTGGGTGTCTTTGAAGATGGATTTTTCTCTGGGTGGTTGGCAGGTTGCTGGCTCACAGGCCTCACTTGTCTTTCTCACAAATGATGACCCCTGTCGTCGATACCCTGGAGAATAACAAGCATATTACAGCAACAGGCTAGTCTCTCTCTCTCTCTCTCTCTCTCTCTCTCTCTCTCTCTCTCTCTCTCTCTCTCTCTCCTCTCTCTCTCTCTCTCTCTCTCTCTCTCTCTCTCTCTCTCCCTCTCCCTCTCCCTCTCCCTCTCTCTCTCTCTCTCTCTCTCTCTCTCTCTCTCTCTCTCTCTCTCTCTCTCTCTCTCCCTCTCCCTCTCCCTCTCCCTCTCCCTCTCCCTCTCCTCTCCCTCTCCCTCTCCCTCCTCTCTCTCTCTCTCTCTCCTCTCTCTCTCTCTCTCTCTCTCTCTCTCCTCTCTCCCCCTCTCTCTCCCTCTCTCTCCCTCTCCCTCCACCCCTCTCAGCCATCCTACCTTATCTCTGTTCTCTATCTCACTCAACCTGCCTCCTATCCCTCCCTGCACCCCTCCCTCCCTCCACCCCTCCCTCCCTGCACCCCTCCCTCCCTCCCACCCCTCCCTCCCTCCCTCCCTGCACCCCTCCCTCCCTCCACCCCTCCCTCCCTCCACCCCTCCACCCCTCCCTCCCTCCCTCCCTCCACCCCTCCCTGCACACCGGAGAGGAGACTCGCGCTCATCTGTTCTGACGTCCTGTATCTGTCCACCCCCTCCCCCACTCTGCTTGTCTTTGCGAGGCTGCTATTTGGCCGTCTCCCAAAACATCTCTCTCTCTCTCTCTCTCTCTCTCTCTCTCTCTCTCGCTCTCTCTCTCTCTCTCTCTCTCTCACTCTCTCACTCATGCACATTTGCAGTAGGTTTGCCGCACAATAGACCGATGACATGCTGCTGCTGTGTGTGTGTGCATGACTGCGTGTATGTGTGTGTTTTGCACGCACAACGACATGCAAGCCAGCCTGGTTTGATTTTGGGAACTGCTGCAGTGTGTGTGTGTGTGTGTGTGTGTGTGTGTGTGTGTGTGTGTGTGTGTGGAGTCTCTTAAAGGGACATCCCCCTGCTCGAGTCTAGCGGTGACGCTCGGTCTGCAGTGCTTCACTCACTAGCACGGCTCTCTCTCTCCCTCCCTCCGCTCTTCTCCTCATTTTCCCTTTCCTGGAAAATGCTGCTACAATCTTTTTCTTCCTCTCGATGTCGCTTACTTCTTTTTACCCGCGCCCACATTCTGCTGGGGCGTGTGTGTGTGTGTGTGCATGTGTGTGTGTGTGCATGTGTGTGTGTGTGTGTGTGTGTGTGTGTGGTTTGGCTGAAGCCCTGAGTCAGAGGTGTGTGTGAGTCATCTTCATCATTAACGGCGTCGTCAGTGTTTGTCGGAGGAGCGGGATTCCTCCTCTTTCCCCCCTTTTTTTCCCCTCTTCCTTTTCTTCTACTCCTGTTCTCCTCCTCCTCCTCCTCCTCGCCTCTACATAACAGTAAACGGTAGGGAGACACTCCATGCAAATTATTGGGATTGTGTGCGTGTGTGTGTTTGCATGCTTGTGTCTTATGTTCGAATGTCTCCTGTTCTAATGCACTTGATGTCAGAAAATAATTTTATTATTTAATTTATTATAATTCTTTTGTCTCTTGTTGTTTATTGTGCAGGCTGGTTCGGGTTATCCCACCATGGCTGCTGCTGCCATCCATGACTTTCACCGGGCGGAGTCGGAACGACTCAACGAGGTCAAAGGTCACCTGGAAGTTGCCTTATTGGAGAAACACTTCCTCCGTGAGTCGACCATGAGATGCACGTGCGCACGCACGCACGCGCACACACACACACACACACACACACACACACACACACACACACACACACACACACACACACACACACACACACAATAAAGCATTTTACATACTTTATTGAATCCACAGATCAAATCATATTGGTGTTAAATAACGCAACGATTCAACATGCTTTCATAACAACTACACACTGTCTGGCTTCCTATTACAGCAGAGATATAACTAAATCACACTGTCTGACTACCTATTACAACATAGATATAACTAAATCACACTGTCTGACTACCTGTTACAACAGAGATGGAACTAAATCACACTGTCTGGCTACCTGTTACAACAGAGATGGAACTAAATCACACTGTCTGACTACCTGTTACAACAGAGATGGAACTAAATCACACTGTCTGGCTACCTGTTACAACAGAGATGGAACTAAATCACACTGTCTGGCTACCTGTTACAACAGAGATGGAACTAAATCACACTGTCTGACTACCTGTTACAACAGAGATGGAACTAAATCACACTGTCTGGCTACCTATTGATTGATTGATTGAAAACTTTATTGACAGATTGCAGAATGGGTACAGTACAGCTCAATACATACAATTGTTAAGGGGATGCAGACCAGAGAAAGACTTTCGTCTTGTTTACACCAGGTCCCCCATTTTCAATTCATCATAACATACAGTATATGACATACACGACATACAGATAGACAGTACTGCTACATCTATACATTTATGACATACTAGATTTGCAAATACAGTACTATTTGTGATACAAAAAGAGTCTAGAAAAGAGAGTATATACATTGGAGGAGGTTGGGCAGGTGGGGTGGGGGCGTTGGCTGGGTGGGTGGGTGGGGTGACTGTACATTGGAGGTGGTTGGGTGGGTGGGGTGGGGGGGTTGGGTAGGTTCGGTAGGATGGGTGGGTGGGGGACACTGTACAACTGTACAAGCAAAACTGTACATTGGAATATTGACAACCATGTTTGGTAATTTACTGTACATTGGATGGGGTTGGGTTAGGACATTTACAGGGGCCAGTTTCGAATTGCAGTCTCCCGTAGGTGTTCTTTGAGAGTGGTTTTGAAAGTGGGTAGTGATTCACATTCCTTTACAGCTTTGGGTAGGGCGTTCCACATTGATGTGGCATAATTGCGAAACGTGTTTAGTCCCTTGTTTGAGCCAAATCTGGGTTTAACATGATTTGTGGAGCTCCCTCTGGTGTTGTGATCGTGGTATTCACTGACCTTTGGGAAGTATTTTGACATGTACATGGGTACCTTGGTCGTGTAGTGTATCTTGTAGACCAGGCCCATTGCAAGTTGCTGTACTCTGTCGTCTACTCTAAGCCATCCTAGGTTGTCAAAGTGGGCAGGGATGAGGTGGGTTCTAGGAGTCAGGTCAAGCAGTAGTCTGACCAGTTTGTTTTGAGATGTTTGTAATTTTGTTTTTAGTGCCTTTGGTACCATGAGGTGCAAGCATAGTCGTAGTACCCTTGAATGAGTGCTCCTGCCAGAGTCTTCAGGGTATTCTTGTTTACCAGAGAGGAGATCCGGTACAAGAATCGAGTTCGTTGGTTGACTTTTTTTATTACATTGGATGCCATTTTGTCACAGGAAAGATTTGCCTCTAGGATGGAACCAAGGTATGTAATTTCATCTTTCCTTTTGACAATATTGTCACCCACTGTAACTGAGAAGCCGTCGGTCTTGCTGAGTTTGTTATTTGATCCGAAGAGAATGGACTCTGTTTTACCCATGTGTAATGATAGTTTGTTATCAGCGAGCCAGGTGCAGATTCTGCCGAGTTCTGAGCTGAGGGTTTTTTCAACCTGTAACTTGTTCTTGTCAGAGACCAGCAGGGCTGAGTCATCTGCGAACAAGAACAAGTTAAAGCAGTCACAAGCTGACGACATGCCATTTGCATAAATTAGGAACAGTAGCGGTCCTAGTATGCTTCCTTGTGGAACACCACAGCTCACTGTGAGGGGGGGGGGGGGGGGGGGGATAGAGTACTGTTTACCTCCACCATCTGTTATCCCACCATGGCTGCTGCTGCCATCCATGACTTTCACATGGCGGAGTCGTAACGACTCAACGAGGTCTAAGGTCACCTGGAAGTTGCCTTATTGGAGAAACACTTCCTCCGTGAGTCGACCATGAGATGCACACACACACACACACACACACACACACACACACACACACACACACACACACACACACACACACACACACACACACACACACACACACACACACACACACACACACACACACACACACACACACACACACACACACACACACACACACACACACACACACACACACACACACACACACACAATAAAGCATTTTACATACTTTATTGAATCCACAGATCAAATCATATTGGTGTTAAATAACGCAACGATTCAACATGCTTTCATAACAACTACACACTGTCGGGCTTCCTATTACAGCAGATATGGAACTAAACCACACTGTCTGGCTACCTGTTACAACAGAGATGGAACTAAATCACACTGTCTGGCTACCTATTACAGCAGAGATATAACTAAATCACACTGTCTGGCTACCTATTACAACAGAGATATAACTAAATCACACTGTCTGGCTACCTATTACAGCAGAGATGGAACTAAATCCCACTGTCTGGCTACCTATTACAGCAGAGATGGAACTAAATCACACTGTCTGGCTACCTATTACAACAGAGATGGAACTAAACCACACTGTCTGGCTACCTATTACAGCAGATATAATAACTAAATCACACTGCCTGGCTACCTATTACAACAGATATAAATAAAACACCCTGTCTGACTATTGACTAACTATTACAACATAGATATAACTAAAACACACTGCCTGGCCACCTATTACAGCAGAGATGGAACTAAATCTGTCAAACTTCTCTTTGACAGGCCTGCAATCCTCAGGCCACTAACGACACACACACACTATATGAGTCCTGGCAGCCTTGGTGCCATGATCTACCCATTAACTCATTCGGGGCCAACCATGTAATATTACGTGTTTGCCCGACAACTGTTGAGTAGGGATGGGAATTGATACGATTTTATCGATACGATTCCATTATCGATTCTGCTTATCGCTCCGATTCTTTATCGCTTCCCTTATCGCTTCCTGATCAATTTATAATTTAAATAAATAAATTGGTAATGCAACAGAACTAAGAACTAAGGTTAGAATAACAACATGCAACTTGACATTTCTGATTGTCATTTATTGTTGAGCCCCCATGTCAGAAGAATACAAAAACTGTAAAAAATAAAACATTAACTATAGCCTACACTTAAATAAAAATAATGTATTTGATTCTCTTAAATTTATTTTTATTTTTTATTCTTAAACTAATTTAATCTATTGAATAACGACCTGTTGAATGTAACTACAGTTCAATATCTTAAAATAATTTAATCTATTGAACCGTAGTTGCATTCAGGTCGTTATTCCTCTGACTTCTCTGTCTCTGGTCTTTCAGAGACACACGCACGCACGCACGCACGCACACACACACACACACACACACACACACACACACACACACACACACACACACACACACACACACACACACACACACACACACACACACACACACACACACACACACACACACACACACACACACACACACACACACACACACACACACACACACACACACACACACACACACACACACACACACACACACACACACACACACACACACACACACACACACACACACACACACACACACACACACACACACACACACACACACACACACACACAGAGAGCTCCCTCCCCGGGCCCCTGTAAGGTATTGGCTCGTGTTGCTACACGGACATGTTTGTATGTTGCACGGTACTTCCTGACTTACATTAGTAAACAAACAGTCAACCTGATCACACGCTCTCCGTCTCTTATTATATGTGAACTAAAGAGTACAAGGTTTACACAACAGCCCCCATCCCCTTTTTTATTTTATTTGTACCTGTACTACCTGCTGTCAGCTGTTATCTCTCTCTGTGAGCTTGATTAGCTAACGTTAGCTAGCGTTAGCTCCGCGGCTAATCTTAGGTTATTCAATGACTAGGTTCTAAAACATTGGAGTAGTTTTCACTGCACATAGAAGCAGCCAAACAGCGGGAGCATTTCGGGAGCATATGACCAAAACCCAGGCAATTTCGAGCCCTTAACACTTGCCCATCACGTCATATCATGTTTTATCAGCCCAATGCCTGAATGCCCACGACGTTTATTAGCATTTAATTTTTTTATTAGCGATCTGAATTCATATTTCATCAACCGAGTCTCCCGTTGGTACAGCAGCCCTGTAGGAGCTCAGATGTGTGAAAACCGCCCCCTATCGTCTCCCAGATGGTAATGCACCCTTTTGGAATGGACTCAATGAAAATGGATGAGAAAAGAAAAATCCGGAATCCACATTTTACTTCTCAGGCATGTAACCCGAGCCGATCGGATTCATTGTGGACCCTCAGAACAGCGTGGAATACATATGTACAGTATGTAGCGTTGGATCAATAAAAGCGATCGATATTTGGAATGGCGATCAGGGATTGGAATAATCTTTTTGGATAACATCTGATCTCAGGTAAGGAATCTCTTTTAGCAGTCTTAGGATAATCAGACCTGTTTTCACAGAGATATAAGCTTTTCCCGTGTGTGTGTGTGTGTGTGGCTGTGCGAGCGATCAGGAAATAAGAGAATCGATTTTTCAGATCGCCTATATAGCGTGCATACGTGCACATATACTATCTATAATCTAGCGTTTATTTGAAAAGATTCATAAATAGGCCGAAAAATGACAACGTTTTTGTGTAGAATATTCCAGTAAAGGGCGATTATCACAGAATATTTATATTTTCCTTGAAAACGAGGGCTTTTCAAAATGCTATAAAACGAAAATGAACCGATAAAAAAACAATCCGTTTCGACAATGTTGACTGCAAACAAGTCATTGATAAGCGACGGGCAGATTAGACACAGCCATAATTTAAAACATAGATTAGGCGTTTTAACGCTATCATTGAAGTGGGTGGTGGCTAGGGGTGGACGGTATGGTCTAAAATTTATATCACGGTATAATTTGAAGCATAGCCGGTAACGGTATATATCACGGTATCAGTGTTTCCGTTAGAATATTTTTTTTTACCTGATAGGCAGGCTATATAAAGAATGACATGTAGGCATTGTAGATTTATAATATTTTTACTTAAAACTAGGCTACTTTTGCGTATAAAGTCATTATATTCCAAATAAAATAAGTCCCGAGTCTGTGCTGCTCCCATTGCAAACAGCGGGGCTGGATGCTGGATTTTGCTAGAAGCATATGTAGCTGCAGAGCCGCAGAGCCAGCGGCGCTTTCAGGTCTGGTCACAGCTTTCAGCCGTTGGGTGGGGGGGGGGGGGGGGGCGCTGTTGAGCGGGCCTGTGACCAGACCTGAAAGCGCCGCTGGCTCTGCGGCTCTGCAGCTGCATGCTATTCGCAAATCCACTGCTGCAGCCGTCCTCCCGCTGCAGCCGTCGTTATCATAACACTACACACATATCATAATGTTTACAGCAAACTGTAGTTGATCACCAGGTATGTTTTATTAACGTAGAATAATTCATATAAGAAAAACGATAGGGACATCTCTTACCTTTCTCCACTGGTTAAAAATGCCAGGAACTGAAATTGAAACTTGCTGTGCGCCGCGGTGATATGTGTTTATTATGAAATGACAATTGCGTGTTGACACGCCCACTGCGCGAAGCCTCCTAAATAACTTTTTCCAGTTTGCACATATCTATTATCTATGACTAATTCTATCTATTTTTAGGGGCAAATGCGATTGAAATAGTCGCGCTGTGGTTACATGACGTCATTGCTATTTTAGAGCTGCTCTACCGGTTACACGGTATAGTCAAAATCCATACCGTGGAGCAAATTAATACCGTTTATACCGTATACCGTTTATACCGTCCACCCCTAGTGGTGGCACTCAAGCACTAAATCGTGCGCCCCCTGCTGGCACTGAAAGTGTTAAGGAATCAAATAGTCTGCCATGGCTACATGCGTGGCGCTAACGTTATGCGCAACTGTAGGAAAAACCTGGCATCGATAAGAGGAATCGATAGTCACGGAGGCATGCGACTCCAGGAATCGGACAATTAGGAATTGATTCCCAACGGGAACCGGTTTTCGATTCCCATCCCTACCGTTGAGTGCCAACCACGTAATATTACGTTTTTGGTTTGTTTTTCTTTTTTTTCGATTTTAATATCCTATTCAATGTTGCCTGGAAAAGGCATATTGGGACTCCGAAGGTGCAGTACCGGCCAGATCCTGGTAGTGATGCTGTCTTGAGAATGCAGTAACCCCTGTTGCAGACCGGGTGTCATACTGAAAAGGGTTCAGGCAAACTTTTCTGGTAACCTGAACCGAGGGCTTCACCCGATCGCATGGAATCGTTTTTGGGACGCCCGATTCATTATGCTGTGGAGGGTTATGGCGTGGGCCAAATGGACATATGATCTACCAGATGGCAATCAAATAAGTGGAATATTCTTTTTGGAATCTCACCGGCCACATGTAAGAGCAATTTGACGTCAATTTCAGCTTGATCGTGCAAGGATTTCATAGCCATCCCCCAGATCAGCGTATGTATGTAATAACGAATGCCGTTATTGGCAATCAATTAATCAGAAACGACCCCCCCCCCCCCCCCTTTCATGCATTCATGATGGAACATAATACCCATCATATGCATTTGGATTTTTAACTGTAGAGTGTGTAGGGACGAAACGCCAATGGATTTAACGGTATTAGCGTTGCCGCTTATAAATAGCCTCACAGGAATTATCCCAGATAATTGCGAAGTAACACTCATATTCACCACGGTATAAAACGGGAACGTATGGATGGAAAAATTATAAATTTTTTGCATCTTGAACGGAAGGTTCTTACTGTCAATTGACCATGATATTGGATCCATAGCTATAATATAAAATATAGATTTAGCTCTACAAACAACATGACACACGGTGAAAGTGTGTAATGGAAAGCTGGCCTAGCTACAGTGGGCCCCGTCTAATGGCTGGCACCCAATGAGTTAACCCCTGCAGGACTGCTGGATAGTTTAAAACTTGACGACCTAAACATTCTAAATGTTGTAGTGTTTTCTAATACAATAGCTGATGTGAAATACACTTGGGTCCAAGCTTTATTGAGCTAAACAGGAGCACTTGTAATTAAATGTTATCATTTTGAGTAATTGATTTGTGGTGGGCACAAGTTTAAGCTAGCTATTATGTTGGAAAACACTAGAAAATGGTAGTGGACCTTTTTGTCCAGCAAGCTGGCGAGTATTCGGGTGGTTTAAAAAGGCAATGGAGCTCAACTGCAGATTGTTGGTAGTCAGATTAGCTGTTAGAAAGACTAGCTGTTAGAAAGGGAGCTTTGGACAAAACGGTGTCCAGCTCCACAGTCTAATCTGGGTGTCTTTGAAGATGGATTTTTCTCTGGGTGGTTGACACACACACACACACACGCACACAGTAGCCATGGGTCAGACTGAAATGTAATTCGTCCTCAGGAAGAAGGCAGATAATCAGATTGACACATTCAATCTTATTTAGGACACAGGACTTTCATAGGACACTGACTTGTGCGTTGATGACTCGAGACTAGCTGGTTACTGGAGATACCATGCTTGACGTGACTTGAAATATTCATTGCCGTGTAAACAAACCACCTATTTGCTTATTGTGGTCCAGTCCGTAACGTTCCCTTCCTCGTCAGAACAGGGCTGCCATGTTGAGGCACCATGCTGAGCTGAGGTGACTGGTGTTGGTGCTGTGCTGGCCATATAATACACTATTCCCCTGGATTTTACTGTAAGAAAACAGAGAAGCCAATTATCCAAATTTCCTTACAAATAAACTTGACTTTTCTATTACCAAACAATTTGTATATTCTTCTATACTGTATATGCCCATACGTATATCTTTTGTATTGAAGTACAATTCTACCCATATGTACTTTTCCTGACAGTATACTTGCAAAGTACCTTTGGTACTTTATTTGCTTTTATTTGCTAATTCAAAGCACATGTAAAAGAAAATAATAATAATTAAAAGCACTTAACACATTGACCGCCAGCAGCAGCATCGCCAGGTCTTTATTCAATGGATATAGTTTTAGACTGCAACATTTGCGAGTGCTTAAAATATATCTTATATTATATCTATGGGTCTAATAATGCCGTCGACTGTCAGTGAGTTGCTTCCAGTCAACATCCCAGAAACAATTGTTTTTTCATCCGTACATTTCCGTTTTATACCGTTTTGAATAGAGTATGGTTTGGGTGCTTTTCAGTAATTCCAGGAAAAAGATGAGAAAAAGGCATTTTACTGTAATCCAGTCATCACGTTGTAATTTTTTGGCTGATTATCTAATTATCCTGAAATCAACGCTAGATTATCATTATTATATCATGTTGTGCATACATGAAATTACCGTCGTAGCGGGGCACTCGCCCCCCACCACCGCTGAACGCATGGCGGGCAATAATGAGTTAACTTGTTTCCGGCGCAGATTGTGTTAAAAAATAGTTTACCAAATTTGTTGTACTTTTGTGAAGTGTACTATTTTGGTAAGCACATCCAAAAACAATGCAGATTTCTGTTGCACATAATCTCACACACATCCAAAAACATTCAGTACTGTGACAGTCCACATGGCTTTTGGTATTAGGTTTACAGTAATGTCATTTTCCACATGGCTTTAGGTATCAGGTTTTAGTAATATAACGTTCCACATGGTTTTTTGTATATTGTTTTTAGTAATATAACGCTCCATGTGGATTTTGATATCGGGTTTCTAGTAATATAACACTCCACATGGCTGTTGGTATCAGGTTTTTAGTAATATAATGTTCCACATTGCTTTTGGTATCAGGTTTTTAGTAATGTAATATTCCATGTGGTTTTTGGTATCCGGTTTTTAGTAACCTAATATTCCATGTGGCTTTTTGTATCTGGTGTTTAGTAATATTTTTTTGTGATCAAATATTTTTATTTTCCATTTTTCAAACATGAAACATCACAACTCACTAGTGTTGTCAAAAATATCGAAGTATCGATACATATCGATACTGAATATTTAAAACGGCTTCAATACTCATTTCCCGAAGTACCGATACTTTCTGCAGTATCGGTACCAGCTGGCCGGAGCATTTATTAACGTTACGCGTGTACTGGTGTAGGATGGGCTCCGGCTCCGCTCGACCGAACGTTGGCAACGGGGTAGTTGTGTCGAGTTCATGCGTGTACTGGTGTAGTGGGCTCGGCTTGACGTTACTCCGTTTCCATGAAGTAATAGGTGGCCAGCTAGCTAGCATTAAGCTAACGGAGGAACGACAGCTAACGTTAGCTAATAATAGCGTTGTTTACAAACTGAAGACAGGGCTGCGCTGCCCGGCTGTGAGGGGGAGGAGGAAGAGAGAGAAAGAGAGAGAGATTTCTCCGGAGCTATGCTATGCTATGTAACGTTAATAAATGCTCCGAGCATAGCCATAGCTCCGGAGAAATCTCTCTCTCTCTCTCTCTCTCTCTCTCTCTTCCTCCTCCCCCTCACAGCCGGTCAGGCAGCCCTGTCTTCAGTTTGTAAACAACGCTATTATTAGCTAACGTTAGCTGTCGTTCCTCCGTTAGCTTAATGCTAGCTAGCTGGCCACCTATTACTTCATGGAAACGGAGTAACGTCAAGCCGAGCCCACTACACCAGTACACGCATGAACTCGACACAACTACCCCGTTGCCAACGTTCGGTCGAGCGGAGCCGGAGCCCATCCTACACCAGTACACGCGTAACGTTAATAAATGCTCCGGAGAAATCTCTCTCTCTCTCTCTCTCTCTCTCTCTCTCTCTCTCTCTCTCTCTCTCTCTCTCTCTCTCTCTCTCTCTCTAAAAAAAAATTATAATAAAAAAAAAAAGTTATTAATTTTTTTTTTTGGTATTGAAAGTATCGAAAGTATCGATACTTTTCAAGGTATCGTATCGAAGTCGAAATTCCAGTATCGTGACAACACTACAACTCACAACACAATAATAACAATAATACGTAAAAGACATCCAAAAACAAACTAACCCAACAATGATTAGACAATAAATTAGACAGATTATACGTTTGCATACATATCCAGTTCAAGTAAGCTGTCACAAAGTATAAGGAAAATAAAACATCCCCAGGCCCGGCAGCCGTGAACCCCAACCCGGGAGGACCCGGAGCCCGGCGCCCCCGCGGGCCAAAGCCTCCTTAACGCCCCGACCCGCAGAGACCCCCAGCCACGCCCCCCCCCCAGTCAGAGCCCACGGCCACCAGACCCACAGCCAAAGGGGGCCCAGAAAATATACATCATTAAAATTACAATCGCTCTGCTCCCTCCCCCCCCCCCCCAACTCACCCCAGGACCTCAACGTGAGTCATATACATTATATACAATAGATTATCTCTATATGCGCTCTTTAAGCTTTAGTAATATAACTGTCCATGTCGCTTTTGGTATCAGGTTTATTAATATAACGTTCCACATAGGAAAACAGCCTCTCCCTGAACGTCAGCAAAACAAAGGAGATGATTGTGGACTTCAGGAGGTCGGGGGTCAAGGACTACAGCCCCCTCAGCATCGACGGGGCACCGGTTGAGAGAGTCAACAGCTTTAAGTACCTCGGAGCCTACATATCCGAGGACTTGACATGGACCACACACATTGACAGTGTTGTGAAGAAGGCACGACAACGCCTCTACTTCCTCAGGCGCCTAAGGAAGTTCCACGTCAGTCAGAAGATCCTTAAGAACTTCTACTCATGTACAATAGAGAGCATCCTGACTGGCAACATCACCTCCTGGTTTGGGAATAGCACTGCACAAGACCGAAGCAGACTACAAAGAGTGACACGTTCAGCCGAACGCACAATTGGAGGGGGGCTCCCCACCCTCCAGAACATTTACAACAAGCGTTGCAAGGGCAAGGCTAAGAGAATCATTAAAGACTCCAGTCACCCGAACAACTGCCTCTTTGAACTGCTGCGGTCAGGCAAGCGATACCGGAGTCTCAAGGCGAGCACAGAAAGACTCAGAAGAAGCTTCTATCCCCAGGCCATCAGGCTGCTAAACGAACAATGAACACTACACAACAACAACCATCAAACGCACATAGCACACACATCCACACGCACACACTCACTTTAAACAAACACACTGTAGCACCCACTCCACACACTTTATAGCACACACCCACTTTAAACAAACACACTGTAGCACCCACTCCCCACACTTTATATTTATTGATGAAGGATTGCACTACAACTCGTACACCTTACTGTAAATTGTACCTCATCCCATTTCTGCTTTGCACTATATAGTACTGTACATTAGTACACTGCATAGTATTGTATATTATATGGTAACTCAGTTACGTCTATTCTGCATCGAACATTGTACATATGTCTATACTGAACACTGTGACCTCATTTTCTACTTCTAAATTACATGCTATACTATGTTATTTGATACTATCTTGTCTAGCACAGTCTCTGGAGCGTAACAGTAAGAAGCATTTTGTATGAAAGTATTCTGTACTTCTGTATGACGACTATTAAAGAAACTTGAAACTTGAAACTTGAAACATTGCTTCTGGTATCAGGTTTTTAGTAACGTAATATTCCATCTGGCTTTTGGTATCAGGTTTTTAGTAATATAACGCTCCATGTGGCTTTTGGTATCAGGTTTTTAGTAACGTAATGTTATATTATCGTATAGCTTACACTCTGCTCTATTGGAACTATCCCTTTATCCAGTCTGATATTGAATAATTTTCTCCACATGCACACACCCATCCGCCTGGCCACACCCACTCCTCTACATAAGCCCACCCACATCAGCTCCTTCCCTATTTTCACCACAGAAAAAGTGCCTGTATACACCCAGGGGAGGACTGAGGCCATTTTACTCTCCAAATGCGAGTATTTTTTATGTTTGGCGAGTGATTCACGAAGACCACTCGCCACACTGGCGACTCCGAGTAGTAAACAAAACAAAAAAATCATTCTGCAATCTGCTGATTCGCTCACTGGCACACATCCCCAATACTAAACAAGCCGAACTCTGACTCCCCCTCTCCCATTTGCACCTCATAATAATCCATAACCAATGAACATCATTGTTGTACAGATGCGCTCTAAGCTCCTCCAATGAACACTTGTTTTCTAGAAGATGTCGCGCATCTAGGGGAAGTGGACAGACCACTGCGCGCGGACCTACAGACTCCTGTCACCGGATTGACAATGTAGACAAACTTAGACAAAAACACATTGTGGATGAAAATAATTGCATGTAGAGTCGTCTCTTTCGGATATCAGTGCGGTCTGACATGGGGGCGAACAACAGCAGGCGACGCGTCTCCTTCGAGTCGGATGAGAATGACAAGTGGGCGTGAGGCTAACGATTCCACTCACTCAAGTCAACCAGCATTAGCCGGCTAGCTACCTAGCATGTAACAAGCTACCATAACGCGCGTTCAACATAGTGGACGACTATACTGAGCGGCTTTTGCTTAAATGCAGCAGAGTGACATTTTATTATTACCGAATTATTACCGGGTTTCCCCCCATATCACCACTCGCCCATATGCCCTTCACAACGGTGATGTTGTCATACTTGTCAGTCAGAATACACCTGCTGAACCCCTAGCGTTGACATGAGATTCGATTCCAATGTATTGTCATCATACAGCACAAGTACAGTACAACCATATGTTTGGCATCCAACCAGAGTGCAAATGTAACAAGTCAAGTTCAAGTTTTGTTTTTATTTAGCTATTACATTACAGTGAAATGCTTGGTTCTTTCACTGCCCAGCCCAGTCCAGCCCAACCCAGCCCAACCTAGACCAGCCCAGCATCTTTCACTGCCCAGTTCAGTCCAGCCCAGCATCTTTCACTGCCCAGTTCAGTCCAGCCCAGCATCTTTCACTGCCCAGCCCAACCCAGTCCAGAATAGTTCCCTCTTTCATGTTAATGTAATATCCTAATATTTTGAAGAGTAGAGACGGTGTGATTAATATATGTTTTATGCTAATATTGTGAAGAGTAGAGACACTTATTAATGTTTTATGCTAATAAATATTTGAAAGAGTAGAGACACGGACGGTGTGATTATTACTATGATTGAAAATCAATTTAGACAAAGACATACAAAGAAGTAATTATCACAATTAGCGATTTATTTTTGGCTGGTAAAAAATCTGTTTGGCTGGTAAAAAAAATCTCCTCCTCTGTATACACCACTTTAGAGTTTAGTGCCGAAATAGTTATTGGAAAAGAGGAGCTGCGTTGACATTATATCTTTGTTTTCTCTCTCACTATTTTTCGAGGAAATACAGCGATAATGTCTTCGCCACCGGAGTGTCTAGACGATGATGATCATTCTGACCTCCACCGGCGCTTCGCATTATGGGCGCGCGTCGCTGAGCATTCCCCGCCGGCATTGTCACCGGCTCTGCAGCTGGACACTATGCTTGGGAGGCGGTCGGTTGTGTGGGGGCTGACGGCCTCTCTGGGCGGGTGATGTTTTTTGCGACCCGGGCACCAGGTGTGTCAGTTGTGGGGGGTCAACTGCACAGCTTACAAAGGTCGGCTCCAGGCTAGAATCCTTTTCGCTGCCCCTTAGCGGCGTGGAGGGGGTTCTAGTCTGATGCCCCACGATAACATTAGCTCCTCCTCAGTGAAGTCGTAGCTTTGTTTTCCTGGGACCGTGATTCCGAATCTGCGGTTCAATTCCCCGGGTCTCTGGACAAACGGATACCCTCTGCCGCCGTGCTGGCCCCGCTTTTCAAGATGAAAAACACCCGGCGCGAGGGGGGTGAGCTTGGTGTTTTGTTATGAGAATATCTCCAAGCTCAGGTCGGCTGCAGCCCGCATACAACGAGGGGCTTTCTGCCGATACCGCTGTGTCTGGTAAACACCGTTCTGAAGAGGGGCGTGTGTTGCCTTTTTCCCTTTTTTCTTCGGACAAGAAGAGGAAAAGACAGCGGCTGTCTGAAGTGTTGGCCTATATTGCTTTTTCTCACGTTGTGCAGCTTTCAGTAGTAGCCGCTTAGCTTGCCACTGCGTTAGCTGGCGGCTGCGCTCAGCTGGAAACGTTAGCTTGATGCTATCAGTTAGCCTAGAGTTAGCTGTTTAGCTTATGCTACAACCATTGGCGCTAGCCGTGAGAATAGCGGGCCCTGGCACTCTGACTACGATGTCATCTCTGGCAGAAGATGTCGTCGGGCCTGCGCCATGACCGGCTGCAGGAGGGGGGCGTCACGCTGGAGCAAGGCTCCGGCCATTGCCTCTTCTGGCCTTGCCAGCAAGAGGCCTTCGTCAACGTGGTGGACCAACCTGTGTTACGGCCTTTCGTCCTGGTGTTTCTTATTAGAATTCACCATTGATGTGTTTTGGGTTCTTGACGTGCATATAGAGCTGGCCCTGGGTGCTTCCAATGTGGAACCACGTTATGGGCCGGCGCGCCTTGGTTGCCCAATTCATAGAAACTGCGTATTTTATGCGGGCGACTAGGAAGGAGATTTTGTATCTCTACCGAGCGCCAGTGCACTAGGTTAGATTCGATGACTCACTTGCATCTCCGGGGGGAGATGACGGAGTAGATCATTACATTGGTGGAGGGGTCTCACGCCCATGAGGTGGGCCGCCAGGAGCAGCGCATTCACGCTCTGTCCATCTTGGTGGTGCCCTCTGTGATGTTTTAGATCGACACGCGTACCTACCCCCCTCTTAGGACTGGGGATGGCGGCGTGACTAGGACACGGGACTGGTTCTGGTCGCGCCGGACCAGGTCAGTTAACCCGTTGTCCGCCGGGGCGCAGATCTGCTGTTCTGGTACCCCGAATGACTGTGCTTTTCCGGGGGGAAAATGCCGGGTCGATCCGGGCTTCGCTGGGATTGATGTCGTGGATGTGTGTGTCATATGTATGCCACTACGACGTGCCCATAACAGTGACGTGCTTGGTCCATACTGTGTTGTACCTTGCGCTGTGTTAGGGGGCCTGGTCCTTCTCCATTTGTTTCACTCCTCCCTCCCCCTGCTTGGCAGGGATGGGAGGGGGCTGTCGAGGTGGTTGCTGTCAACCCCTCTAGGCATCCCTGTGTAGGTCCCGGTCCACCAGGCCCAGGTCCGGACTCGTTCTCGTCGACCTGTTGGCCTGGGTTAACCCTTTGAAAACTGAAACACTTGTACTGCTTGTATAGCCTGTGTATACGCGCAGTTATGTTTCTAAGTTTTCTTGGTGGGTTAAGGGAACATCCGCCTCCTGTTAAACTAAACATAGGGAGGTGGTTGGTTCTCCGGTGTGTTGGTAGCAGAGTCGACTCTTGGGTTGAGGCCGGGCTTGACCCCGTCTGCCTGAGAGTGTGCCCCCGCATCTTTCATGACGTCTGCCAATTGTGTCGGCCTCTCCTTTGAACCTTGGTCGGGTTTGTTGAGGTCATGACATGGTGCACACTGCACAGCATACCGCACACCCCTTCCGCCGGGTACTGTTCTTACAGTAGACCCCTTAGGCGCCTGTCTAGTCCGCAGTGCTCCAGGCACAGGTCAGGCCCGGCGCGCCGTCTGGCCCCACAGTATTGTTGGGGGGTAGCCTCTTGGGGCTTACGGCCATGCCAACCTGGACACGCCCGATCTCGTCAGATCTCGGAAACTAAGCAGGTTCCGCCTACTCTTGATTTAGGCCCTGTCCGATACGCTGGCAATGTGGGGGGTGGTGTCACCAGTGACCGTCTGGTGGGGTCCCGATGCTACGACATCGTTGATTTAACCGGGCCCCCTTTTTCAGGGGGTCCTGGCCCTCAGGTTGTTCCTAGTGCTGGGTCCTCCGCGCTCCGCTGCTATGGCCTTGCCACGGGGTTGGGTTCTTGACCTTCGACCCCGTGATGTTGGGGACTGTGACGGGGGTGTTTTGCTTCCCGTCCGTTCCCTGGTGGCATGTGGGATGCGCGCCTGAGTGGTCGCGGGTCCTTCTGTGTGAAGGTAAGTCCCACGGTCTGCTCACCCTGTGCGTTTGAGGTGCTAAACCCTCTTCGCACAGTCGGATCCGATTCCCTCCCGTCCTCCTCTAGGGGGGTCCAGGGCGCTCTGGTCCTCCCCGGTTCTGATGGTTGTGGGGGGCCTCAGCGGGTACATCTGTTGAGCTTCCGCTCTGCTCAGCTCCTGTGTTCCAATAGAGCAGAGCGTAAGCTATACTCATATAACGTAATGTTATTCTATAACCCTAGTTATATGAGTATAGCGAGCGCACTGCTCTGACTCACTGAGGGCCCCGTGGTCTTCGCCTTCGGTGGTGAAAGACTTGGGAAGGAGCTGATGGTGTGGGGCCACGACCCCGCTTATTTAGAGGAGCGGATGTGGGTGTGGCCAGGCGGATGGGTGTGTGCATGTGGAGAAAATTATTCAATATTAGACTGGATAAAGGGATAGTTCCAATAGAGCAGAGCGCTCGCTATACTCATATAACTAGGGTTATAGAATAACCTTACGTTCCATGTGGCTTTTGGTATCATGTTTTTAGTAACGTAATATTTAGGGATGCCCCGATCAATCGGCCAGCGATCGGTATCGGCCGATATTCAGTATAAATATGAGATCGGTGAATTCCGATAATGCTTTATTTTCGCCGATCGTGAAAACCGATCGAAGACACGCGCGCAAAACATGATCCAATTCTCAGCGGAGTTCTCACTCGCTGACTTCCCTCTCAGGCACACAGCTGCTGCAGCGCACTGCCCCTCCCCCTCCTCCTCCACCTCCCCCTCCCCCTCCCAGACCCGTCATGTCAACAAGCTCCGGCAATAGTCTAGTGCATGAGACTTCTGTGAGCTAACGTTAGCTACCTAGCTAACGTTACTGTTTAAACAAAGTGATCCAGTCAACTATTCACCTTTGAGGCATTGTCTAACGTTATCTAGCTGGCTAGCTACTGATGGCTCCTGATATCAACAAATGCTCCGGCAATAGTCGAGTGCATGAGACCTCCGTTAGCTAGGTAGCTAACGTTAGCTCACGTTAGCTCACTGTTTAAACGAAATGACCCAGTAAACTAAATAGTTCACTTTAGTTTAATACAAGAGGCGTTGTCTAACGTTATCTAGCCGGCTAGCAGTAGCTACAGATAGCTCCTGATATCGATTTGATTTGATTTTTATTTAGTACATACAATTTATACAAAAGTATAAAAACAAGGGGTACAAGGATAACATGCGAAAGTCTGTTGACTTGTTTCCAACATGGGCCCAATGATTCCAACATGGTTTCCAACATGGTCCCAAATCATGGTCCCAAATCTCAATGTCTTATAACATAATTGACATTATTCGTTTTTGCAGCTGTTGGCTAATTAGCTATCATGCTTCATAACTGAACACTGCGAACATCTTATACGTTTCAGACCCTGTTAGTCAAGTTGAACTATCGCTCTGACTGGGGACGCTGAGGGCATGCTGAATGTGATTTGACCAGGGCAGAGTATACACACAGACAGTGGAGCTGTTTGCAGATAGCGAGCATTTTGACTTGTTGCATGGTGGCGATGTCTCGCAGATAATACAACTACAAGTATAATTATATAATATATATATTTTATAAAAAATAAAAAAAATAATTATATATAATTTTTTTTTTTTTATAAAACCAAAAACGATCAGTATCGGCAGTGTATCGGCCGATATGGCTCATAGACGATCGGTGATCGGTATCGGTGGCAAAAAACGTGATCGGGGCATCCCTAGTAATATTCCATGTGGCTTTTGGTGTTGGGGATTAATAATGTAACGATTCACATGGCTTTTGGTATCATGTTTTAGTAATGTAAACTTCCACGTGGCTTTTGATATAAATTTTTTATAAATTAGGAAATTCTCCAGCACCAATACCCTGTTTTTGGCCTGGTATTGGCTTGGTGATGTAACGCTATGCTATGCTAGCTACATATCACAGCTGGTAAAATGAACATTTTATTAATTACTCTGTCGGTAGTACTAATTTATATATGTTATACAATGGACAGGTCATTAAATTAGGTATATTACTATTGCACTATTGTATATTACTGTTACAGTTTACTGGCAAACTTCTTGAATCTAATCTAAGCACCCTGTGGGTGTCTGTATATCATGTAACTTCATTTGTCTTACTCTGATGCATTCTGTAGTACCTCAAACATGAAACTCCCCACAAAGTTGTTGAAATTATAAAATGTCTGTCTTAACACTAAACAAAACGTCTGCTCTCTGGATGCTGACACTGATTTCAATGTTAAAATCGTTATTTTCACGCAAAGTTGCAATGGATCCAACATGTCAGCATCCAGAGAGCTTACAGACTCCAAGTGGCTCCACAATGTCACTGTACTGTCATAGGATGTACTGTATCAAGTAGATTCAAGATTCAAGAGCTTTATTCGTCACATACATACACGAGACATGTAGTGAAATGAAGGTGGCCATGCCCGCCTTGATTGTGCAAAAAAATACAAGTAATAAAATAGAATAGATAATAAAATAGACAGCTATAGAATGGAGTAAGTCGCATGTGACACAGCTGCTCACCCGTTATTTTTTTTTCCGTTTTAAAAACATATTTATAGACCACCAATGCGTTTAAAACTTGACGCATATATCAACTGAGATTATCAACTAACTATATTGACTGAAAGATTCGAGATGCCAACAACAAGGAAAGATCATAAAACGCTTCCAAAACCAAGCGCAAGACCCCCCTATGGCCGCGGGACACGTTCGCAAAATCGCAGAGGATATTGACGGGATGTCCACCCCAAGTTCAACCCCTATAATCACCTCCTCAGACTCGGAATATATCATCCGGGAAATGAAAAATGAAATGAAAAAAATGGAGAAGTCAATAACCGAAACAATAACCGAAAAAGTAGATGCTATCAAAGAATCTATCGAAGGCAAAATAGAAGCGCTAAGGGTGGATGCCGAGGCACATATTAAGCGCACCGTGGCACTGGAAATTGGCTTGGAAGCACACCAACAAAATTTCGATCGCATCTACAATGAAGTAGAGGTTAACAAAGTTAACCTAACTGCTGAGATGAAGGGGAACTACAATGAAATCAAGACGGAGCTCAGCGAAATAACGTTGGAGCTCACGCGAATCAATAAAGAACAGAAAGCCAAAATATTCGAGATGGAATATCAAAAACGCAAGCTGAATATTCGTATTGTCGGTCTGGACGAATCAGTGAGATGTGAAAACCCTGAAGAGTTTGCCACAGAATTACAGAAAATCTTGGGAACAGGAATCCTTCCTAAAATACCGGAGGTGGATCAGTGCTTCAGATTGGGACCCCGCTCCATTGGCAATAACGCTAAGCCCAGAGTGATATTAGTTATACTGCGCCAAGTCAGAATAAAAGAAATGATTATGCGTGAAACTCGCAGGATGAAAGGCAATCTGAAATACATGGAGGTACCAATACACTGCTTTGAAGATTATTGTCGTGAGGTAGTGGAACTGCGTGCCAAGTTCAAGACGGTGATGTCTCAACTATACCTGGGGAAATACAGACCCCTACTAATATACCCTGCAATACTTCGCATCGTCGACAAACAAGGAGCAAAGGTTCTCCTCAACTCGCCTGAAGATGCAGCCAAATTCCTGTCTGAACAACACGCAGAATAGTGTATAAATGGCCTTTTAAATCTCAGTTATGCAAGGTCACCATATAGTACAACCTTTAATAACCGAGGATTTGGGACAGAGAGACCTACGTGCTCAGAGTTTTTGAATGCTTTCCCCGACGTGTTTATATTATTGCGGACATATTGGATTTAAGATTGGAACACTCCAGAACATACTGGAACATTCAGACAATGTAAAAATGACATATTGGAATAATCTAGAACATCGAAGCATTCTTTGATATATGGAGCATTCTGGAATATCAGCAATACGTGGTCATTCACTCTACCAGAAGCCCCTCGGGGGAATAATCAACAGCTATCTAGATGCAGAACCACAGAGCCATCATAGCCGGCCGGCTGAAAGATCACTCTACACAACGATCATCGCCCACCCCGGTCAGGGGAAATGCTGCATATACGTATTTAAAAACTGTTTTTTATTAATGGGAAATAATTTCACTACTTCTCCAATTTATACTTTAGATGTTTAAGCATAGCAATGCTCTTTTAAGATCTAAGTTAATGTTCTCTTCCTTTTACTTGTTTTTTTTCTTTTTCATCCGCTCTCTCTGATTTATTGAGGCTCTCTCTTCAGTTCAATACCTTCATATTATTCATGGGTTACTATAAATTACACAAGTTCATATAAAATGTAAGTGATTAGGGCATGACAATTGAAGCTTATTTTTGGTCTTTATTTTTAGTTTATCTCATTTAAATTTTTATTTATTTATTTTTTACGGGTAAGTGGCCAAGCCACAGTCGACATTCTACTTATGGTAGAATTTAGAGTGTTAGATCCTATGGTATACATAGGAATGTTAAGGATAATTGGATCATTCTGGGATATCCGGTGGTGCAAGGGAGGGAGTCATACGCAAAGGTTGTGTTCATGGAACACAATCCTGTACGACTCTCGGTGGGAGGGAAGGGTAGGGGATTTTTATTTGTATATATGTATGTTTTTAAGCTCGGCTCTCAACGGGACCTCACTAGTGGGATGTATATCTATTATTGCCTCGCACTCTAGAAGCATTACCAAAAATTACAATGCAACATGTATAGACTATGGCTAGTTTGAATATAATGATATGGAACACCGGGGGAATAAATAACCAACTCAAACGCAAAAGCGTGCTCACACTGATGAAAAAAGAACATGTGGAGATTGCTCTGCTACAGTAAGCGAAACACACATTCTAGGGAAAGACATAGGTAAATTAGCGGACAACATATACCATAATATCAGTCACTCCTCTATTGGTACGAGAACTCGGGGTGTAGCAATAGTCGTTAAACGTAAGTTGAATATTGTACTAAAGGGAGTATGGTCTGATGTAGAAGGTCGGATAACTATAGCTAAGATTGAACATAAGAACAGGAAAATAGCGTTGATAGCGGTATACGCCCCAAATTTGTACGAAGAAGATTTCTTCACTACACTAACCAATGCAATGTTAGACATTCCCGATTACTCATTTATAATAGGAGCGGATTTTAATGCCATCTGGAACCCAAGGATGGACAAATCTTACCTCGCCTTTTCCAGCGAACAAAAGAATTCATCGAAGGCATTAAAGGATTGGTCAAAGATTACAGGTGTAAAGGACTTATGGCGGTTACTTAATCCCACGACCCGAAAGTACTCTTGTCGATCTGCGAGACATAAGACACTATCCAGAATAGATTATGTCTTTGCATCACAGAGACTATTTGATAATTATGAAGTGGAAATGATACCCAACGCAGATCACTGTTATTTACTCCTTAAAGGTACATTTGGTATACTATCCTCCCGAGCCCCAAGATGGCGATTTAACTCGTTGCTGCTTAACAACAAGGAATTCATTACACAACTCAAAGAAGCTCTTATAGTATTCCAACGGGAGAATGCAAACTCGGTGCAAGACCCCAGAATAATATGGATGTCGGTAAAGGGAATGATCAAAGACTTCACGGATAGCTTTTCCTCCAAAATGCGCAAGAATCAAAGCACAAAACTGGATGAGCTGGAAACGCTTTACTCAACGTTATTTAATTCTCTGAAATACAACAACTCAACTCGACTAGAAAATCAAGTTAACGTACTAAAAATAGAGATCAATGCCATATACAGACAACAATCGGAAATACAAATACGCAGCACAAGACAACAGCAGTACTCCCATGGTTCCAAACCCAGCCACCTATTAGCCATGCGATTAAGAATTAATGCAACATTTGCAGATATAACTACCATTAGAGCACAACAAGTACTTGTAACAGATCCTGTAAAAATAAACGATACATTCAAAGTATTCTACTCCGACTTATATAAATCAGAAATGACCTTCGATCAAAACAAAATGGACACATTTCTTAATCAAATTATTCTCCCTAAACTTTCAGAGGATGACGCTAAACAGTTAGAAATACCGATCACACTAGAGGAACTCAAGAAGGCCATAACCGCAATGAAAAGTGGTAAGGCTCCAGGAAGAGACGGTTTCCCATCAGAAATGTACCTTTCTTGTTGGGACATAATTGGCCCCTTATTACTAAATATGATCTTATACTCAGTCAAGGAGGGGAACTTCCATAAAATTGACAATATTGCACTCATAACAGTCCTCCTTAAAAAAGACAAAGACCCCAACGAGTGCGGTAGTTATAGACCTTTAAGCCTCCTCGGAACAGATATCAAACTGTACTCTAAGGTATTAGCCATCAGATTACAAAAGCATATGACGTCTTTAGTTCACCCGGACCAAACTGGCTTCATAGGAGGCCGCCTGATCACTGAGAACATAAGACGTATACTGCACGTACTTGATGCCGACAAGGAGGACACCATACCTAAGGCGATGCTGTCCCTGGATGCTATGAAGGCCTTTGACAGGCTGGAATGGTCGTATCTGTGGGCAGTGCTAGAAAGGATGGGGTTAGGAAAAGGATTCATCGATATGATTAAAGTATTATACAAAGACCCATCGGCCATGATTACAACAGGCACAATCATCTCTGAAATATTTCCGGTATCACGCTCTGCCAGACAGGGTTGTCCTCTTAGTCCCGGACTGTTCAATCTATCATTAGAGCCTTTAGCACAATATATAAGACAATCCCAATCCATAGAACCTATCGTAATCAAGGGCACACAACAAAAAATGTGTTTATATGCGGACGATGTAATATTGTTCATGAAAAACCCCAACACCACATTGCCTCATCTGCTCAAGTTGATTGAGGACTTTGGTGATTTATCGGGATTTAAGATAAATTGGCCGAAGTCGGCTTTCCTTCCACTTAACACCCCTGCAAAAAAAGATACAACCCTCCCAGGACAGATACCGATGGTAAAACATTTCAGATGCTTGGGAGTGGAAATATTCCCTACCATAAGACAAACGGTGAAGCACAACTACACAAAAATCCAAAACAAAATCAAAGACGACCTTGATAGATGGGCAAAACTTAAAAACACAGTACAAGCACGGATATCAATAGTTAAGATGGATGTACTACCTAAAATCAACTTCTTCTGTTCAATGCTACCGTTACCCCCTCCAGAGGGTTACTGGAAAAGATTACACTCCTCCACATACAAATTTATTTGGAATAACAAACCACCACGTATAAAAAGATCCACCGCACAGAGAAATAAAGCAGATGGTGGCATGGCATTTCCAGATTTGTTCCTATATTTTAAGGCGTACTCATTAAGTCCATTGACAACATGGTTTGACTCCCAAGCATTAGCATCTTGGAGAAAAATAGAAGAAAACATAGTAGCCCCACATAGACTGAAGGACATAGCATACACTAAACTACCAATCAAGCACTGTGAACGAAAATTTGGCCCCATAATTACTCATGCGATCCGGATATGGCGTGAATCACAAAAAAAAAATCCTAACCCACAAGAATGGCACAATCATACTCCCTTATTCAATAACAATGCTCTCTTAATTGGAAAACGACCTATAAGATTCCCTATATGGGAAGAGCAAGGCATACACTCATTAGGGGATGTTTTTAACAAACAGGGTTTTTGTAGTGATAAAGAAATACGCAAAAAATTTAATCTCACCAAGTCCACATGGCTTTTTCACAAACAGTTAGAGCTATGTTTGAAGTCTCACGGTGTTCCATTAGACAGACCAATTGAACACCACAGATACCACAAATTCTTCTACTCAAGAGAGACATCGAGAGGTTTTGTTTCAGAATTTTATCATCAATTACTAACGTCCTCGTATGAAACCCTCCAACTTGACTCTGTCTGGAGGAGGGATATACCAGACCTGGAAAATGACTTTGATTGGCAAGGAGCCTGGGCAAATGTCCGACTTACATCAAGGAACCCGGATCATCAACAAATCAATCTTAACTATATTCACAGGACATACTTGACTCCTATAAGACTGTGCCGAATGGGGCTCAAACAAGATTCCAAATGCACCCAATGTACAAATGGGGACGAAGGGACATTTATGCACATGTATTGGGACTGCTCACCAGTTAAGGCATTCTGGAAAGATGTGACCCAACAAATACCAAAACTCGTATCTTGGAATATACCTGTACACCCCTCGGTATTGCTGTTGAATGATGTTTTTGAGTTTGCAGTGAATCCACAGCTAAAGAGATTGGTTTTATCGGGTATCACAGTAGCCAAAAAGCTGATCGCATCACGCTGGTTTCAACCGGAAAAAATGTGCCGTAAAGTTTGGTTTCTTACATATCTCGATGTAATTTACCATGAAATATCTACAGCAAGAATTCTGGGTCTCAATGAATCCAAAATGTCAATGTGGTTAGAAGTGGTGGAGAGAATAAAAGCTAGCTTATAATGGTAGTGTCTGGTTAGGTGCGAGGGATAGTGGAGGTACTTCTCAAGGTGGGGTCCGGGAGGGGGGGGTTCGAGCTGAGCATATGTGTGTAGGTTTTTTTTTTTAGATAACAGGTATTATGGGTATATCTTATATAAAACAACTAACTAAAAGGTGATCTCATTGGATGTGCCCTGACAATTAATGCTTGTATATCTTATCGTGTGTTGTCATGTTTGTTTATATGTTTGTTTAAAAAATAATAAAAAAATAAAATACAAAAAATAGACATGATAAAAAGTACTAAGATACAATACAATGCTAAACTTAAGAATTAAAGGTAATGAGTCCTATATACAATACTAGTATACAATATAGTTATGTTTATTTTTTATTTTTTAAGTGACCCGTGTGTGTGTGTGTGTGTGTGTGTGTGTGTGTGTGTGTGTGTGTGTGTGTGTGTGTGTGTGTGTGTGTGTGGGTGTGGGTGGATCAGTGTTCTGATGGCCTGGGGGAAGAAGCTGAGTCGGAGTCTCTGTGTAACATAGTACATTGGGTGTCTATAGCAGGGAGGAAGAGAGAGGGCAACGAAGGGCCGCGCTTGGATGGAGGGATTGAAAATGTATCAATGAAGACAGGGGTTTGGAGCGAGAGGGAGGGAGAGGAGGGCAAGCATAGTCGGTAACCTCTAGCCTCAGGCAAAATAAGTTTATTGTGTTGTTGACCGTGTGATACTCCTTTTGAACAAGTTAATATGGTCCTAGGTCCCCGAAATAATATTATTATTAATAATGTTTTTTGCTGAAAATACCACTCCGATGATGCATTCTAGCAGCCTCTATACCCTAATCAATAAAGGAATATCTTGTTGTCAAAGGCATATTATTTTATTGAGCCGTATAGGTGGACAAATAAAATGCTATCTTGAAAAACCGAGACACGCTGTCAAGGACCGCCCTCTCCACTTGACGTATGAGGGAGGGGCACATCTGGAGTCTGAGTCTAAAGGCACAATGTCTGAATACAGGCTGTATGCATAATCTGACCGGGTTGTCTTATTTCAGTTTATGTGTTAGTTAGGACCATCGGAGACATCATTGTGTATGTGCACTGAACTGAACTGAGTGCTCTTTAATTAATATACACAGTATACCTTAAGAGCAGTTCATTCTGAAAGAATCCCAGACCCAGTTGTAAACATGGCAGGTTTCGTAACCATTCAGTTGAGGCCAGAGGGAGACAAATGAAGAATCCCATTTGTGCCTGTACAGTATGTACAGTAATTAGTAAAAGTACTCCAGTGAAACACAATTACTGCAATGTTTGAAGAAAGAAAAAAAGTGGAATAATTAAAGGGGACTGTATTTCAGTCCTTTTCAACAAGTTAATATACTGTAGGTCTAAACATTGTCTAGCAGCCTCTATACCTCTCTGTTTCAGTCCTGTTCTCAATTGGCTGTTTCTGTAACAAGCGAGCTAATTATCGTACATATACCAGTGGTGCACAAGCCTGTACCGTTGAATGAAATTCGGATTTTTACTTTCAAACTAGACGTTGCAGATCAAAATATGTGTTATTAGTGAAATATGAGTTATAGAAATCTCAGGGCATCATCGAGTCAGAAAAAGGCGAGGATTGACACAAGGATTTGGCGAAAACCTAACTTGATTTTTTTTCGAATTTCTAAAAACAACACTTCCCAGCTCACGCCAGCCCCTGTCAATCATCCGACTTCTTTAAAAAGAAAAAGAAATTTCCTTTATTTTCGGGATATCTCACGGGTGGAACAAACCTGAACATTATTGCCATAAATTAGAACGCAGTTGGTTTCTCTACCTTTATGTGAACGTCTAGCAAATAACAGCATTGCAATCTGATGAAAAATGGCGGATAAATTTACATTATAGAAAAGTAACTGCACTTTAGATTTCATTCACGGTTTTTGCTGCACGCCTGGTGATACTAAATCCAGATTGAACTCTCCCATTGGAAAAGGGAGATTTGGGGCGGCTATGTGGCGCAGTGGGCAAGGCGCTCGCCACCAACGCAGGAGATGCTGGGTTCGAGCCCAGCTCTCGGCGTTGCTACCGGCTTGGCCGGCCGTCATACTAACACAATTGGCAGTGTTAGGGGTGGGAAAGCCGGTGGGTGGGGATTGGACGTTGTGGACAGCGACTCCTACAGGTCGGTTGGGTGACACCGGTGCGGCGGAAACAGGAAGTATCGGGGGCAGCGTGAGCCTCCCACGCGTTACTCCTCGCCACTGAGAGTTCGAGCTGGTGCGGTGAAAAGATGCGACAGGCTGCCTCCTCGTGTACCGGAGGGGACACGTGATGCAAGGCTTCTATCTTCACTACAGCCGACCAGTGGGAGGCATAGTCTAGCAACGTTCAAGACAGGGGAGGAAGAATTGGAAATACGAAATTGGGATGGGAGAAAAATAGAAAATAGGAAGAAAAAGTGGATCAAAAAAAGGAAAAGGGAGATTTGGCCCGATCCATAGATGTGCGACTTGGCCATAATAGGGTAATGTATCCTCTTAACAGGCACCCAGAAAAGTGGCAATTTTCTTACTTGAACTTGAGGACTGCATACTTTTTTTGCAAAGCTTAGCTTTATACTTTATACTTGTAGCACATGCATGAGCCTGGTCTCTTTTGAAAGATAACATTCTGAAGTTACTAATGCAAAAAAGGAAAATCACTTATAGTGCTAATGAAATAGAGTAACAGAGGTCTGAACTTGAGTTGAACTTGTGTACTCACATATTTCTGTAGTGGTTGCAAGATTCCATAAGCTGGAAAACACCACGGTTCCATAGCCTGAAGTCTTATGTAGTACACGTCCACATTTTATATAAATCCATTCAGAAATGGGTCTTTGAGAGACGTCCAAGTAAAACCAAAAAAAGAAAAGAAAAAAAAAGCTTTCCAAAATCCATTTCCTCATCCACCGCTGTGTGTTCTGAAGTCAGATTCACTTCTGGTTTTCGCTCGTCAACTTTTACCTAGTTCCCTTATTTGCACCCCCCCCCCCACGTGGGGTATCGTTGGAAATATACACTTTTTGTACACGTGATCTCAAGAAGGTGCTGAATGATCTCAGTGGCAATTTTTCATGTCTGGTCAATTTTAGCATGGTGTTATTCACCATCAAAGATGGAAACAGAAAAGAAAAAATTATTTATATTCTCCTTTGGTTCATTACAATTTACTCAAGCCTAGTAACAGACACAATATTTCCCACACTGGGAATACATTCCCTGAGATGCATAGATGTCCCTAGATACCAAGAACATGCAAATGGACCTTGTAGAAGTGGAGCAATCTTCCATTTACTTAGGTATGTATATTTTGGCAGATTTGCAGAAAATAGGGCTAGGGCTTAAGAGGTTACAGTAAATGTCTGCGTGTCTATGTCCTTGTTTATGTCTCCATGTCTACTTTCTTGTTTAAATGTCTCCATGTCTACTTTCTTGTTTAAATGTCTCCATGTCTACTTTCTTGTTTAAATGTCTCTTGTCTACTTCCTTGTTTACGTTCACAAACTCACTGCTTTCCATCATTCTGATGCAATGTGCACATTCATTTCTTGACATTGACACACACACACACACACACACACACACACACACACACACACACACACACACACACACACACACACACACACACACACACACACACCTTGTGCTGAGAAGGTTATAATACTCTTTTGTGGCAGGTAAACAGTGTCCATTGCTGCTGAAGACGGAAGCTACTGTATGTTGTTTTGCAGGGCTGCTGCTGTGGGCTGTATGTCTTCTAGCATCGCCTCTCTGCATCTCCCTAAATCATCATCGCCTCTCTCTGAGTCTCCGTAAATCATCATCGCCTCTCTCTGCATCTCCCTAAATCATCATCATCGCCTCTCTCTGTCTCTCCCTAAATCATCATCGCCTCTCTCTGCATCTCCCTAAATCATCATCGCCTCTCTCTGTCTCTCCCTAAATCATCATCGCCTCTCTCTGAGTCTCCCTAAATCATCATCACCTCTCTGAGTCTCTCTAAATCATCATCGCCTCTCTCTGAGTCTCCCTAAATCATCATCACCTCTCTCTGAGTCTCCCTAAATCATCATCACCTCTCTGAGTCTCTCTAAATCATCATCACCTCTCTGAGTCTCTCTAAATCATCATCGCCTCTCTCTGATTCTCCCTAAATCATCATCGCCTCTCTCTGAGTCTCCCTAAATCATCATCACCTCTCTGAGTCTCTCTAAATCATCATCGCCTCTCTCTGAGTCTCCCTAAATCATCATCGCCTCTCTCTGAGTCTCCCTAAATCATCATCGCCTCTCTGAGTCTCTCTAAATCATCATCGCCTCTCTCTGAGTCTCCCTAAATCATCATCGCCTCTCTCTGCATCTCCCTAAATCATCATCGCCTCTCTCTGCATCTCCCTAAATCATCACTTCTCTCTGCATCTCCCTAAATCATCATCGCCTCTCTCTGAGTCTCCCTAAATCATCATCGCCTCTCTCTGAGTCTCCCTAAATCATCATCGCCTCTCTCTGAGTCTCGCTAAATCATCACCTTTCTCTGAGTCTCCCTAAATCATCATCGCCTCTCTCTGAGTCTCCCTAAATCATCACCTTTCTCTGAGTCTCCCTAAATCATCATCGCCTCTCTCTGAGTCTCCCTAAATCATCATCGCCTCTCTCTGCCTCTCCCTAAATCATCACCTTTCTCTACATCTCCCTAATCAGGGGGGGGGGGACACTGTACATTGGAATACTGACATACATTTGACATGGAAACTGTACATTGGAGGAGGTTGGGTAGGTGGGGTGGGGTTGGGTGGGGCTGTACATTGGAATACTGACAAAGCCATGCTTGGTCTTTATTGTACAACTGGGTTAGGACATTTGTAGGGGCCAGTTTTGAATTGCAGTCTCCCGTAGGTGTTCTTTGAGAGTGTTTTTGAAGGTGGGTAGTGATTTACATTCCTTTACAGCTTTGGGTAGGGCGTTCCACATTGTTGTGGCATAATTGCAAAACGTGTTTAGTCCCTTGTTTGAGCCGAATCTGGGTTTTACATGATTTGTGGAGCTCCCTCTGGTGTTGTGATCGTGGTATTCACTGACCTTTGGGAAGTATTTTGACATGTACATGGGTACCTTGGTCGTGTAGTGTATCTTGTAGACCAGGCCCATTGCAAGTTGCTGTACTCTGTTGTCTACTCTAAGCCATCCTAGGTTGGCAAAGTGTGCAGGGGTGAGGTGGGTTCTAGGAGTCAGGTCAAGCAGTAGTCTGACTAGTTTGTTTTGAGATGTTTGTAATTTGGTTTTTAGTGCCTTTGAGGTGCTTTGGTACCATGAGGTGCAAGCATAGTCGTAGTACCCTTGAATGAGTGCTCCTGCCAGAGTCTTCAGGGTATTCTTGTTTACCAGGGAGGAGATCCGGTACAAGAATCGAGTTCGTTGATTGACTTTTTTTATTACATTGGATGCCATTTTATCACAGGAAAGATTAGCCTCTAGGATGGAACCTAGGTAGGTAATTTCATCTTTCCTTGTGACAATATTGTCACCCACTGTAACTGAGAAGCCGTCTGTTTTGCTGAGTTTGTTATTTGAACCGAAGAGAATGGACTCTGTTTTGCCCATGTGTAATGATAGTTTGTTGTCGGCGAGCCATATGCAGATTTTGCCTAGTTCCGAGCTGAGGGTTTTTTCAACCTGTAACTTGTTCTTGTCAGAGACCAGCAGGGCTGAGTCGTCCGCAAACAGGAACAAGTTGCAGTCACAAGCTGACAACATGTCATTTGCATAAATTAGGAACAGTAGTGGTCCTAGTATGCTTCCTTGTGGAACACCACAGTTCACTGTGAGGGGGGGGGATAGGGTACCGTTTACCTCCACCATATGTTCTCTCCCCTCCAGGTAGGATTGTATCCAGCTCACTGATAAACCAATTGCTTTTAGCTTGTCAATCAGAATGGTGTGATTGACAGTGTCGAAGGCCTTTTGTAGGTCTAGCATGACCATGCCGCAGTATTTGCCCGCGTCCACCTCTTGCTTGATGTGGTCGTTCAAATAGAGAAGGCATGTGTCAGTGGAGTGGGATGTTCTGAAGCCAGATTGGAATTCGTAGATTAGACTTTTATCCGTAAGGTACTTTTTGATCATCACCTCGGACAGCATTGTCCACATTATCCTTCTTACACTTGCTAAATAGTAACGACACAAAACGCTGCCCTTTCCCCCCAGCACTCGAGAGTCTGAAAACCTTGCTAGCTGCTCCACAGCTTCATCTGCTTTAGCTAACCCTGGTTAGCACGATACCTGCGGCTCGCTTTATGAAACTGTTGTGGCGTGACTTATACTGGATGTGGAACATGGCATATCGTACCAGAGTCAAATAGGCGGGGCCTCGTTTGGGATCTTCAGAGCTCTCAGTAGCTCAGGGCACTGAGCTATACATCAGACCGGCGTCACGCCATCTGCGCTGATCTGTGATCAGGCCGCGCCTTTTTGGCGGGAAAACAAATCTGGGAGTAAACTAGGGGGTGTTTGTTCACAAACTACAACTTTAGGACTAAACAAACGGATATAAATCATGTTGTAGACGATCAAGTCCCAAAAATAGTCATTGCCTCTTACTTTCAGGTCACCGGGAGATTCATAAGTGGAATATTAAACGTCCAGGTTGGGAAATGAGGAGGTATCTTGCAGCTGAATGCTGAAATACCACAGGGGAGGACTGAAGAGGCATGCCTGAACACGGATCTAATGTACTGTAACGAATGCTCAATGGCGCCAGTGTTGGAAAGTAATTGCTTGACTTAACTTGACACACTAACAAAACAAACATTTCAAACTATCTAAAAGTGTTCTGCCGGCAGTTTCTATACACGCCAAATACAATAACGATCTAGAGGAACGGCGTCTGTGTTTAAGTAGGCGTGACTGTGAAAAGTACCTCAGGCTGATCTAGTGTATTGCCAAGCTAACTGGCTACACGGCTAGCGTTGGCTGCTTTTTTCGTCTCTAGCTGAATGCTTGTAGGAGAGATCGGCTTGAACAGAACACAAATTACCAGCAGGATTAATGAATGCTTCCAATAATAACAGTCCTTTCCTTGTCTGGGCCTCACTCACTCACTCACTCACTCACTCACTCACTCACTCACTCACTCACTCACTCACCCACTCACTCACTCTCTCAGAACACAGCTTTCCTCCCTGGTTATTTCTGTCGACCTCTTTTCTCTGGCTGGTGTAATTGTACTTGTGGGCGCGGTGGAGCGTGACATCCATTAGCACCAGAATGGATCCCCCTGAACTCTCTGGCCTGCAGTCTGTCTGTGTGTGTGTCTGTGTGACCTGCCCTGTGGTGCTTTGCTCTGCACTCTTAGCTCAGTCTTGGATGGGGATGTACAAACACTACAAGGATCTCTCTGCTATTGACACTAACGCATGCCCCATTGTCCCGGGGGGAAAGTGCAAGTGGAAGTGCAAAGAAAATATGCAAGTGGATTTTTATCTGTCCATAAACACTCTCTCTCCCTTCCCTCCCTTACTCTCTCTCACCATCTCTGACACCAAACGTGCACCAGCTGCCTGAGTATGCGTTGTGTGGGTGGGTGTGTGTGTTTCTGTTTGTGTGTGTGTGTGTGGGAGCTGTCCATCCACACACAGGCTGCCCGTGAGAGCTGTCCACCTTCTGTGGTGCACAATAGTGTTGTCACGATACTGGAATTTTGACTTCGATACGATACCTTGAAAAGTATCGATACTTCGATACCATTTCGATACCAAAAAAAAAATATATATATATATATATATATATATATATATTTTTTTTTAAACAAATTTAGCTTTTGTTGCTGGTTGATTCTCCTCAGCTTCTCTGGTACTATAAGAGAAGATAAATACTTTTAAAACCCTTTAGATCACACATTTAAAAATAACTGTTCATCTCACTTCAATAATTTTTATTGCAAATGCAGAACATGGTATTTTCTCAAGCAGACAGATGTAAACACTGTAATCTGTGTTGCATGTACCTGACTGTATTACAGTTAGTAACAGTTTCGATTTTTATTTAAAGATAACGAGAGAGAGAGAGAGAGAGAGAGAGAGAGAGAGAGAGAGAGAGAGAGGGAGAGAGAGAGAGAGAGAGGGGGGGGGGGGCTATGCTCGGAGCATTTTAGTAACGTTATATTTTCAACAAGATTGCTGCTATTTAAACACTTGATGGAAACGGGGTAACGTTAACCTTATGTCGACTGTAGTATTGTATGACCTCGACATAACGTTTAAACGTTAACGTTACTCCGTTTCCATGCAGTAATTATAACGGTGGCCAGCTAAGCTAACGGAGCTAACTACTAGCAGTAGCTAACGTTAGCTGGTAGCTGTAACGTTACAACGAATCAGCTGTTGATATTATGCGCCATCAGTAGACAACGTATCATGTATTAAACTAGAGTTAATGGTTTAATGCTTCAGTCACAGTGACGTTGAAAGAGCAGCTGTCATGAACCGCTTTAATTTCTTTATGGAGATCCGCGCTGGCACTGCTAAAATGTTTATTTACAAACTGAAGACGGCTCTGTGACTGTGAGGGGGAGGGCTGGAGCAGGCGGAGGGGCAAGCGCGCTCTGAACAGCATGTCAACAACTTGCTGTAGAACACTCGCCAGCTGGTACCGATACTGCAGAAAGTATCGGTATTTCGGGAAATGAGTATCGAAGCCGTTTTAAATATTCAGTATCGATATGTATCGTTACTTCGATATTTTTGACAACACTAGTGCACAACACAGCTGAGATGGCTAAATTGACTGCACTGGTGATAACGGAGAACATGAATTAATCAATTAAAATGACTATGGTAGTGTATTGTTCTGTAGCATAATTGTCAATACCTGGAGCTTGCATCAAAGGGGTCTGTTGAAGTTAGCAATGGTGTTTGTGTAGTTTGTGAAGGCCTTTACAGGCCATGTTGTAGTGTGCTCTTATGTACAGTAGCATGAGTTCTCGTCAACGTTCCATTATAGTTAGTTTATAGTTCCATAGCAAAGTCTTGACCGTGTCTCTGATGTCTTGGATTCACCCTGACCGCCGTTGCGTTGCTGCAGGAGATCTACTTGAACATGATAACTCCAATAGCTTTTATTTGAATCTTCAAATTTGCAGTGCCCATTCATGACCCCATGACCTTTCCTCTAGCGCCACCATTAGGCCAAACGTTCAGTTTTAAAATGGGTGCATCTCCTCATCCGTCATACAGTCAGGAAATTCGACTCATACAGTCAATACATGACATATGTTTACTCATAGACAACATACAGCCATAAGGACCTTGTCCGCCATTTTGAATGACACATTTCCCTACTCCCCCCTTGCATGTTCATCTGATTCTCACCAAACTTGCTGTGTGGAATCTGAGGACTAGCATCTTCAAATGTGACATTTTGAGAATTGATAGGCCAAACCATACGACCCCCGTTACTAATTCTGGTCCTCTTGCTTGATGGTTTGGTCAATAAATCTATGCAGAACATTTCATTTGTATTATTTACAAGGCCACGCTGGGCAGACTCCTCATTATCTATGTAATCTCCTGAAACAGATCTCCAGCATCATTCTGCTTTGTTCCACCAGGTGGCTTTCTTACCAGGTTCCAAGGGTCCTTGCCTAGCCTTCTCCTACTGTGCCCCCTGGACTGGGAATAATCTGCAGAGTGTACTTCATCTGACTAATATGGTCCCTTTGGGAAAATGTAAAGCCATCTTAAAGGTCCATGTAACTGAGAATTGCACCTGTTTTAATTGTATGTGTATATATAATATCTATATTTCAGAAACATGCACAAAGTCAAGTTAGACCGCGCTCTCAGTATCTAACACTGGGTGCTGAAATCCCAAACATTATGAAGAAAAAGGCGAAGGCCGGACCAGCACTCTCAGATTAATTTAATGGCAGCCTATAATACACACATGTTTCGGAACGTGTTCCTTCTTCAGTGTAATAGGCTAGCAGTGATAGCTTGTAAAAATGGGAGCTATACCATGAGGGCAGGAAGTGACATCATAGAGGTGAGCTTGGGAATGCCAGTCAACTTTGACCTCCAGAGTAAGGACTTGATAATGTAGCATGTTGAAAACAAATATATACCAGAAACTAAAATAAGCCTATAGCAAACACCAAATTCTATGAGCAAAGAAAAACAACAACAGAAAGGAAACCTTTCACCATTTGTAAAATAATAGTAATGATAATATACTCATGATAATAAAAGTAATAAAAGTCACTTGTAAGAAACATGCACAACAAACATGCATGTTAGGCAGGGACTACAGAGGAAAAGTAGCTCATTAGCTAATTCTGGCACATTTACATTGATGTGGAAACTGAAGATGTTGATTAATGTGCACTGTCCGTCTGTCCCTGGGTAAATAAATAAACTTAAACTTATAAACGTATGCACAGATAAACAGGAAGTGGTTTTGCTTCCACCAAATAGCAAGGAGGTCTGTGAAGTTCTGAGTAATCTGGCCTCATGGTGGCGCTATTCTCATAAAACTCAAAACATGAACTACTCCACGGCTCAGATTAGGGTCATGGTCAAATGGTGGATTGAACATTCGGGCTATGTTCTATCATTAACCCTCTGAGACCCATTTGTGTCTTTTTTGGGGTGGGGGGGATCTTTATGGAGAGATAGCAGGTCAACATGATGTCACATAGAAGTAATGACATCGTCTGAAAGCTGCAGGGAGCCTGAAGATGTATTGGAGATGCTGCTCAGCACTGTGTGTGTCTTTCTAGTCATACATCTGTAATAAACGTTGTGTTTGGTTAGGCATCCATTACAAATCTGACGGTTTAGGGGCTTAGAACATTATCATGGGAGTATATGATGACATTTCCATACGCAAATTATGTCTCATAAGTTGTTGGAGCAATTTGTGGGTTGTTACACATATTTCATGCAAAATCGAACAGTTTTTTTTTTACCATTTGATAATTGATAAACATGGTCAGAAATCCCTTCAAATTACTACATTAAAACACCAAAACAGAGAGTCCTTCCATTTTTTTGTTCCAGTTCAGTGTGGAATCCTACATGTAGTGGCTTTAACTTCAAACACTCTTCCAGAGTTTGCACAGGATCCCTCGAGGTATGTTAACACAGTGAGACGTAATGAGATTAAATGGAGAAACAAAGAAGCCTTGTTGCTGTGTACAACTAATAGGGTTATGTGTTGCATAAGGTCCCTTCTATAGTATGACTCACCGTCAAATAGCTAAGGAACAAACCATTAGAATGTCCCACACCAAGCCATTCTACACCGTCCCATCTCATCCTGTCCCATCTCATCCTGTCTCATCTCATCCTGTCCCATCTCATCCTGTCTCATCTCATCCTGTCTCATCCCATCCTGTCTCATCTCATCCTGTCCCATCTCATCCTGTCTCATCTCATCCTGTCTCATCCCATCCTGTCCCATCCCATCCTGTCCCATCTCATCCTGTCTCCTCTCATCCTGTCTCCTCTCATCCTGTCTCCTCTCATCCTGTCTCATCTCATCCTGTCTCCTCTCATCCTGTCTCATCTCATTGTATGCTCAGCTTTTCATTTGATTCGTCACGTTGATACACAACGTTACTCACCCAAGCCCTCACCTCCCCTGATATGACTGGGCTGCTTCCACCACATCTTCCACAGTTTCATTGTTCTTGTGTTACCATTCACTGTTGGGCGTCAGGGGGGAAAAGTGATACAGCAATATATGGCAACATACATTTTTTTTAATATATTTTTTGCTTGACAATCTAATTTTGCTACCATCCAAATTATTGGAATAAGGTGAACAGACTGAAAACATTATCTTCAAACAGATATTTGATTTACATATTCGTATTGCAGATGTTTTCTGTTGGGAACATAATTTACTGTTGAAAAAAGGTAATAAATCTCTATTGCAACTAGGGTTGGGTACCTTTCACATTTGAACCGGTACCTGTGAATCGATACCGGTACCCAATGGTAGCATTGTTCTGTACTTTAGTCTCTAAAAATCTACCTACCTGATTTTTTTTTTAAATGCCAAACTTCAAATAATTTATTATCCTTATTATTTATTTAGAACCATTTTTTAATATATATATATAATATATAATATTGCAGCGAGTGTTGTCTGCATCTAGCTTTGTAAAGTGTACACTTTACACTTTACAAACTCTTGCAACCGTTTTCGGCTTGTCATTGCCCCGACTGCTTTGTTGTTGAATCAAGTCCAATCGGTAGGTAAGCGTGTGTTGTGCACGTGAACGTTGACGTGAACGTGCGGCACACTTCATAGGTTTAAAAAAAAAAATTTAATAAAAAATGTACAGTACCGAAATGTGGCACCGGCGGATCTCACGTGAATCGGTACTCGGTAGTACCGACGTGATTCGGTCGGTACCCTTAATAAAAGTACCTGATTCGGTACCCGTCCCTAATGGACCTGTCTCAAAACCCTGCCCCTTTTCTTGATCCTCCAATCACAACTGTCGCTTACCTCGGACAAACTTGGTTTGTCCGAGGTAAGCGACAGTTGTGATTGGAGGATCAAGAAAAGGGGCAGGGTTTTGAGACAGGTCAATTGCAACATCGTGATATTACAATATTGTGACAATATATTATATCATTGGGTCTCTGGTCATTCCCACCCCTATTCACTGTATGTAATATAATTGAGTACCCATTCACTGAATGTAATATAATTGAGTACCTATTCACATTATGTAAAAAAATTATTTGTACCCATTCACTGTATGTAATATAATTGAATACCCATTCACTGTATGTAATATAATTAGGGGTGTAACGGTACACAAAAACCACGGTACGGTACGTACCTCGGTTTTGAAGTCAAGGTTCGGTACGGTTTTCCGTACAGTGGGGGAAAGTTTGGCTTTCCATGTTCCACTCAGGGGTGATGTAGTGTGCAGTAACTAATTGTACTTGTAGGGCTGTCAACGAATATTCTATATTGAAATTAATAATCGACTTGTAAAAAAAAAGAAATGTATATAATAATTATATTGGATTGTGAGAAAAAACAGCCCCCGGTGGGCGGTCGTTAGTGGTTAACATACCGTTGTATTCGTTCGGTACACTACACAGCCGTTCGGTACGGTACGGTACACACTGAAACTTGTTTGGTTCGGTACGGATACGTGTACCTTTGCACCCATAAATATAATTGAGTACCTATTCACGAGTACCTATTCACTGTATGTAATATAATTGAGTACCTATTCACTGTATGTAATAGAATTGAGTACATATTCACTGTATGTGATATAATTGAGTACCAGTATTCACTGTATGTAATATAATTGAGTACCTATTCACTGTATGTAATAGAATTGAGTAGCTATTCACTGTATGTGATATAATTGAGTACCAGTATTCACTGTATGTAATAGAATTGAGTAGCTATTCACTGTATGTGATATAATTGAGTACCAGTATTCACTGTATGTAATAGAATTGAGTACCAGTATTCACTGTATGTAATAGAATTGAGTAGCTATTCACTGTATATAATATAATTGAGTACCAGTATTCACTGTATGTAATAGAATTGAGTACTGTGTGAGAATCTCTAACATTTAATGTGTTGGGTATCGTTTGTAAACCTGTTGCCTTGTGCTTCCATATGGTCGTCTTTCAGGCTGCTTGTGTTTCTCTCGCTCTCTTGCTTCCTAAAATAACGCCATGGGCCCAAACAAAACACACCACCTAAGCATGACTTCTGCCTAGGAGGGAGGTATTTCATCATTTCCATTGGATATGGTGTGTGCTGGGTCTTGCGTGTGTGTGAATGCGTGTGGACCCTTGTGTGTGAGTATGTGTGTGAGAGAGAGTGCATGTGTGAGAGACGAGTGCATGTGAACCCTAGCCTTTCCACTTGGCATCTGCTGTAGTTGTCCAGCACTATTCTGATGGCATTTAATCAGTTAATTTGTAAACGGCTCTGGATGCTACTGCATAGACACACACACACACACACACACGCACACGCACACGCACACGCATACACACACACACACACCAAGTTGTTCGAAGGTTTTGTGTTGGTGTTTGTTCTGCCAGCTATGTACATAAAGGAATGAACAGGTTTGTTTTGGTAGTGCAACTATAGACTGATAGCGGTTGTGTTTTTATAGGCTTTCATTACCTTCCAGGCATGGGAATTTTGACTAGATTCACTGACTCTAATCTTCCTCAGTTATGTAATCCACTGACTAGTCTAAAAATAGTGTGGGAGGAGACTGGAGAGGGGGCGCGGTGTGGAGTCATAATTGTGGGAGGAGACTGGAGAGGGGGCGCGGTGTGGAGTCATAATTGTGGGAGGAGACTGGAGAGGGGGCGCGTGTGGAGTCATAATTGTGGGAGGAGACTGGAGAGGGGGTGCGGTGTGGAGTCATAATTGTGGGAGGAGACTGGAGAGGGGGTGCGGTGTGGAGTCATAATTGTGGGAGGAGACTGGAGAGGGGGTGCGGTGTGGAGTCATAATTGTGGGAGGAGACTGGAGAGGGGGTGCGGTGTGGAGTCATAATTGTGGGAGGAGACTGGAGAGGGGGTGCGGTGTGGAGTCATAATTGTGGGAGGAGACTGGAGAGGGGGTGCGGTGTGGAGTCATAATCGACCCATCGTTTTCTTGTGTGGGCTAAAGACATACAACCTGTGTACAACTCGGATGACTTAATTGTTTCTTATGAGTTAAATATGTATATTTAAAAATGTACAATATTAATGCGCGATGGAAATGATTGTTTCAATTCTGCATTTTTCGGTTAAATTTAGATAACCGACTGGTACCATATTGGGCAGAATATAAGATAAACACAATAAAAAGTATACATTTTAGTAAATTAAATACAATTTAATTAAACTGTAGCTGTAGCCTACTGGTAGGGCTATTTATAACGTCATTTTACCATATAGTTTCCATTTCAATTAGACTTGAGCCTCATTGATCATCATGATCTTTAAATGTTTGCTATTCTCCTCCTCAGTCCTTGGTGAATTTGGCCTACTTTTAACTCTCTGAAAATGATGGTGGATCATCTGTCATTAACATTAATGTCTTTTAAATGCCATAGCAGGCTCAGTCTCCCTAACCATAATCCTAACATTAACCCTAACCACGCCCACTACCTACAAATTAAAAATAAATGTAAACATTTCCTTTGGCATCGTGGGTTTGTAGGCCCAGTGAGGGCATTCGGTCTTTCCCATCAGCAATTGTGCGCAAGTACAATGTTCTGAAAAAAGACATGCAAAGTGTGCCATGTTTTGAAAGTCGATTTGTGAAGTTTTCAATCAAATAATTGAGCATTCAGACATTTCCCTGTGACACCTTAGCCTGCTGGCTGCCGCCCTGCTCTGCACGCTCTGGAGGAGGTGCCACCAAGCAGGCTTTAGAAAACGCAAGTAGAATGGAGGTGTAAATTATGTACAGGGGTCTAAGCATCTGATTTCGTGTGTGTGTGTGTGTGTGTACAGAGGTTTAAGCATCTGATTTCATGCGTGTGTGTGTGTACAGGGGTTTAAGCATCTGACTTCATGCGTGTGTGTGTTGTGTGTGTGGTCTAAACTGAAGCTGCAAGGGAGACTAGCATCTCTGCAGTTTGCTGATCATTCAGTGTGGCAACCAGGGGCGGATTTAGGATTGTAGGAGATCCGGGGCTTAGCCCAGATGCCCCCCTGGTTGCCCCCCTAATTTTTTTTTTTTTTTTTTTTTGTAATTTCTAATTAAGTTTTTGGGCAGGCAAGGGGTGGTTCGGAGGGGGTCCGGCACAACCCCCTCCACGACAGATTTATTTTGAATTTAATGAACCTGTACGTGCAATTTCCTGCAATATAGAGCCTTCAATCTTGACCAATAAAGCTGCTCTTTTCACTATAAAACTCAGTTAACCATAACGTAGTTATGGTTAGATTTATATATTGGGGGGGGATATATCATATTTTTCATATAATCAAAAAGTGGTGGAGCAAGATCATACCTTTGCTCCCCCAAGTTCAATAGTGGGAGAGCAGAGATGCTCCGAATGCTCTTATGGCCAGGCGTCTATGATTCACTGATACAAAGTAAAATAGTGCAGTGCAATAAAATAGTTAGTCAAATAGAATAAAATAATGCAATAGTGCATTGCAATAAAATAGTTATCATCGTATTTTTTCGGGAGGCTGGTAAGGAGTGCATTACAGTAGTCGAGTTGGCTTGAGATAAAGGCATGGATCTGGTTTTCAGCGTCCTTTTGATTTATAAATGGCCGTACTTTAGCTATGTTTCTAAGGTGGAAGAATTAAGTTTTTGTCAACTTGTTGATTGTGATTTAAAGCTTAGGTCTGGAGCGTAACAGTAAGAAGCATTTTGTATGAAAGTATTCTGTACTTCTGTATGACAACTATTAAAGAAACTTGAAACTTGAACTTGAAACTTGGTCTGAGTCTACCATAACACCAAGACTTAACTCACTCAAATACAGTTAGCAGCTGGATAGACCACAGATGGAAATTAGCTTCTGCTAAATCTGGTGCAAACATATTTTCATGTAAAAAAAAAAAAAAAATTTAAATAGATTCGGGGCTTTTCAGAATACATCCGGGGCTTGAGCCCAGGTAGCCACCCCCTAGCTCCGCCCCTGGTGGCAACGTACTGTGACCGAGTGGATTTGAAACTGGGACCATAGGATCCACAGGCGGCCGCACTAACCAGCTGAGCTAAAGGCTCCAACCCGTTAGTGGTTGCTAGTTGACTGCGACCGACTCATCAGTAGTTTACAGTCGTCCTCCCTCCCCGAGAAGTGTGTCCTAGGGCGCTCTTTTGTTCACATGCGCACTTTCCCAGGGTTAAGGTAGTGAGATCCACAGATTCACAGGGCAGTGAGATCCCACGGTAACCAAGTGGATTTGAACCTGGGACCATAGGATCCACAAGCCGCCGCACTAACCAGCTGAGCTAAAGAGTCTGGTTTTACTGTTAAAGCTAGACTGTATTGCCAAGTACAACCTGGCTTCATTGATTGATCCTGAAAGCCTTCGCCCACAGTGTATCCAGATTCATATACACATCTATAATCTGTTGCACATGTTGTGAATGGCTGTACTGCATATTCATTCAATCTTTCATTTAACTTGAAAAATGTATTTATAATTTTCAATGACGTGGAGCATACATAATAAATACATAAAAAAGTTTGTACAATCAGTTCAAAACAACTGCAGATTATGGTGGAATGGTTGGTGATCAAGGATTTAAACTGACCAAAGGATACCAAAGTATTGAGTTTTAGAGGTTGTTGTATCATGTTCCACGTCAGGAGCACAGAAGCTAAAAGCAGATTTCCTAAAGTTCAGTAATTCTACTTTTGTGGATGTATAACAAGGAAGGTAAAGACTGTTTTAAACTGTTAAACAGTCATTCAGAACTACTTTATTGTTGCATCATTTTTAGGGATGCCCCGATCGATCGGCCACCGATCGTTATCGGCCGATAATCAGTATAAATATGCGATCGGTGATCGGTGATAATGCTTTATTTTCGCCGATCGTCAAAACAGATCTCACTCGCTGAGTTCTGTCTCAGACACCGGGAGCTGCACACAGTGCTGCGCGTCTGCTCCTCCTCCAGCTCCTCCCGCACGCATGTAAACACGGGTCTAGTCTAGTCTAGTGGGACGGGACCTCCATGAGCTAACGTTAGCTACCGTTACAAAATGACCCAGTCAACTATTCACTTTTAGTTTAATACATGATGAGGCATTGTCTAACTGAACGGTATCTAGCCGGCTAGCTACTGATAGCTCCTGATATCAACAAATGCTCCAGCAATAGTCTAGTTATCTAGTACTAGTGTATGATACCTCTGTTAGCTCACGTTAGCTTAGCTCACTGTTCAAAACGAAATGTCCCATTCAACTAAATAGTTCACTGAGGCGTTGTCTTAACGTTATATTTCCGGCTAGCAGTAGCTACAGACGGCTCCTGATATCAATGTCTTATAACACTCATTCGATGCATATTCGAAGCCCGGCTTGCGTCGCAGTCACTAACGGGGATAGCTGAGGGAGTAGGGTATATCTGCAGAGCCTAGGGTAAATCTGCAGAGCCGAATGTGATTTGATCAAAGCAGAGTATGTACACACAGACAGTGGAGATAGCGAGCATTTTGACTTGTTGCGTGGTGGCGTTGTCTCGCAGATAATACAACTACAAGTACAAGTCTAATTATATAATATATATATTTTATAAAAAAAAAAAAAAACATTTTTCTTTTTTATTAATCAAAAACGATCGGTATCGGATCGGTATCGGCCGATATGGCTCAAGACGATCGGTGATCGGTATCGGTGGCAAAAAACGTGATCGGGGCATCCCTAATCATTTTACTCTATTCTATTGCACTGCACTATTGCACTGACATTTTACTCTGTATATTCTATTTTACTCTTTTTATTATTGTCTATTTTAAAACTGCAATAGATTTTAACCATAAACAAGGTGGCCTATTGGGATGTTGGATCCTAATGTGAAAAACTGATTTTATATGTCTGCACTTTATGTGCTCATTTTGTCTGTTGTGAAGCACTTTGAGCTGCAATTATTTTATGAAAGCTATACAAATAAAGTGTATTATTATTATAATCTCTATGTGCTTAAAGTGTGAGCCAATGATTGGATTGTGTACCATCATGTACTTTTCTTTTCAATAATCCCAATACTCCTTATGTCAGATGAGCCACAATCCTTGAACCTCATCCATTCAACCTGTATAATATATTCCATATTATATTCCACGTCTGAGGCCTGTGTGAGTGGAGGGCCAGGCAGCAGTGTGACAATTTTTCTGTACCCATGAGATAATATTAATATAAGTATGTGTGATATAATCTGCAAATTGTGTGTGTGTGTCTACATGCATGCTTGCGTTCCAGTGATTTATTTTATGGGCTTATGATATTGATTTAACAGTACAATTAGATGGAGTAGGTGTCTCCTGGATTATGGCGGTATGTACTGCCAGTGAAAATCCCCTCTTGTAATTATTATTCTTAAAGGGGACATATTATGAAAGTGTTTTTAGTTTTTTGGGGGTGGGGTGGCGGGGGGGTGGGGGGGGGGGTGGTTGGGATTACTGCACTCATTGCCATTTGGCCAAAATTGGTTAGTCTCCCTTTGAAAAGACTGGAAAGCAACCATGACCCTCTTGCTGAAGTAGCTAGCCCATGTGAACAGGTTAGAGCAGCTACACAGTGACCATGTTAACAGGTTAGAGCAGCCACACAGTGACCATGTTAACAGGTTAGAGCAGCTACACAGTGACCATGTTAACAGGTTAGAGCAGCTACACAGTGACCATGTTAACAGGTTAGAGCAGCTACACAGTGACCATGTTAACAGGTTAGAGCAGCCACACAGTGACCATGTTAACAGGTTAGAGCAGCTACACAGTGACCATGTTAACAGGTTAGAGCAGCTACACAGTGACCATGTTAACGGGTTAGAGCAGCTACACAGTGACCATGTTAACAGGTTAGAGCAGCTACACAGTGACCATGTTAACAGGTTAGAGCAGCTACACAGTGACCATGTTAACAGGTTAGAGCAGCTACACAGTGACCATGTTAACAGGTTAGAGCAGCTACACAGTGACCATGTTAACAGGTTAGAGCAGCAACACAGTGACCATGTTAACAGGTTAGAGCAGCTACACAGTGACCATGTTAACAGGTTAGAGCAGCTACACAGTGACCATGGTACCAGGTTAGAGCAGCTGCACAGTGACCATGTTAACAGGTCGGTCGGATTGTCCTGTCGGCTGGTCCTGGTCCCGTCAGCTGGTCCTGGTCCTGTCGGCTGGTCCTGGTCCTGTCAGCTGGTCCTGGTCCCGTCGGCTGGTCCTGGTCCCGTCAGCTGGTCCTGGTCCTGTCGGCTGGTCCTGGTCCCGCCAGCTGGTCCTGGTCCCGTCAGCTGGCCTTTTTTCATTATAGAGGGGGATTAAATGAGGCAAATCAGGAGTCGTCCATCATTGTCATGAGCTGCGGGGGCGGCAGTAGCTCAGAAGGTAGACGGGTCGTCTGGTAATCTTGAGGTGCCTGGCTGATTCCAGCTCTTCCCGACTTCACATAGAAGTGTCCTTGAGCAGGCGGTCAGGTGGCGTAGCGGAGATTGCGTTCGTCACCAACCCCGGAGACGCTGGGGACTGGCTTCAGAGAACACTGTGGAGACTGGGAGTAATGGGAGTGGAGACTGGGAGTAATGGGAGTGGAGACTGGGAGTAATGGGAGTGGAGACTGGGAGTAATGGGAGTGGAGACTGGGAGTAATGGGAGTGGAGACTGGGAGTAATGGGAGTGGAGACTGGGAGTAATGGGAGTGGAGACTGGGAGTAATGGGAGTGGAGACTGGGAGTAATGGGAGTGGAGACTGGGAGTAATGGGAGTGGAGACTGGGAGTAATGGGAGTGGAGACTGGGAGTAATGGGAGTGCGGTGTGAAGTGGCAGATTTCCTTTGGCTTTCTCCCCACAGTGAAAGGAGCCATTGTCTTGGTTGAACAATATAAACCGTATTTAAAAACTCTGCGTACAAAGGATTTACTGTGCTTGCAGGACGCACAGTACACACACACACACACGCGCGCGCGCGCGCACACGCACACACGCACATGCATGAAAGCACACACGCGATCATATTGGAACATGTAAACACACGCATCGGCTCACAAACATGCATGTCAAACTCAATTCACATGCAAAGCATACACACACACACACACTCATATTAAGGACATACAAAAACATAGGGCGTTTGTGCTCGGACATTGTGTGCATGTGTGTGTGTGTGTGTGTGTGTACTGTGTAGCTGGACACACTCAGTGTTCTCAGATTCCAGGACGTCTTGGCTTAACCAGCCAGTGGACAAAGCCCCACCTCTCTCTACCTCCGCTGCCCTCCCAGTCTCTCTCCCCTGCCTAGCCCCACTCAGAGCAACCTCTGTGACCTCTTGTTTCTGTAGCGGGCTAGTAGCCACTGTATGGCTGGGTGATATGTCTGCTACAGTATGTCTCGGAGTGGAGGACTTACCTAGACGTGGAACAGGACTGTGAAGAAGTGTGGTTTGGTGCATTTAGATCTTAGATAGCGAGTGGTGTGATACTAACCTGGCTCTACACCAGGAGGTCTCGTGGCCGTGAGCCGGCAGGGTGTGTGTACACAGCGAGAGAGACCGATGGGTACGTCTGAGACCGTGGAACACGGCTTCGATATGGAGCTGCTCCTGTACAGTGGAACCCCTGAACGGATCAAGATCCACAAATGTAACCTCAACCGCCGTAAGTTAGCCGACATCGACCTTTGTTATTTTACCTATTGTTTCCCTCGATATGTCGTAACGTGAGTAAGTTATTAAGATAACCTTAACCTGTGTCCGGTTACAACGACCTCAACTTCAGGGTGTTTGTTCAACCTCCATCTCTAAATTGTTTGACATCCTCCCATAAGTTAGCCAAGTAATTGACACCCTCAATCTATAGCTCAATGGGTAGAGCGTGAGTCCCACATGGGGCTTTCCATACTAAAGATGTATGCAGACGATGTATGTATAAAGGTAGTTTGGATAAAAGCATCCACCATGACATTAATAATAGCCAATCTCAACCCCAGTACATGTATTATTGTTTTAAAACCAAGACATGTAGCCTATACACCAAACAACTTGTCTTTGATCAATTCTTTGAGCCGGAGATGTTTTGCATATTAGGTGACGGGGCAAAGGCTTGGCCAGATGGAATTTCTGAAAATACCTTGAAAATGATGCGGATCCGACTAGTCCGCAGTGATTTGGAGGGACAATGTCCTTAGTTTTGAACCTTACAGGATGGATGGTAAATGGACAGCATTTATATAGCTCTTTTATCCAAGGCACTTTACAATTTATGCTTCACATTCACCCATTCACTCACACATTGACACACCAACGAAGGAAGCGGCCATGCAAGGCGCCAACCTGCTCATTAAGTGTCTTGCTCGAGGACACTTCGACACTTTGATGTCATTGCCTGCTAAATCAGGCAATCAAATAAATGGTAAACCAGCCAACATCTGACGTATGTTGGTATATCGTGCACTCTGATAAACCAAACTGAACTGTTCTTAGATTCAGAGTAGTGCTGTCAGGCGATTAAAATTTTTAATCTAATTAATTACAGGTTTTGTAATTAATTAATCTAATTAATCGCATTTTAATCGCATATTTATATTTCATATTCATATAAATATTTAAAATTCAAGGACATTACATTATTGTAGCAGGTGACTGATCAATTAAATACACCAAGAAGAATGCTTTAGAAATCAATTTTATTAAATAAATAAAATAAATAAAATGAAAACATACCTCTCAATAAGGTAACATTTGTTGCTGATACAGCTAACAGTTTACACTAAGCTACAGTATCCTCAAATCAGGGTCTACTGCAGGGTCTACTGCAGGATCTAGTGCAGGGTCTACTACAGGGTCTACTGTATGCATGACATCTATTCCTCAGCTTGTTTACATTGTCTGAGTGTAAGGCTGCCCTCTTCTTTTGGACTATGTGACCTGCAAGTGAAGAATGCTTTAGAAATCAATTCTATTAAATTGAATAAATAAATAAATAAAATGAATGAAAACATACCTCTCAATAAGGTAACATTTGTTGCCGATACAGCCAATAACAGTTTACACTAAGCTACAGTATCCTCAAAAATCAGGGTCTAGTGCAGGGTTTACTACAGGGTCTACTGTATGCATGACATCTATTCCTTGAGCCAATTGCTAAGACAAACAAGCTTCAGCTTGTTTACATTGTCTGTGTGTAAGGCTGCCCTCTTCTTTTGGACTATGTGACCTGCAAGTGAAGAATGCTTTAGAAATCAATTTTATTAAATTGAATAAAATAAAATGAATGAAAACATACCTCTCAATAAGGTAACATTTGTTGCTGATACAGCCAATAACAGTTTACACTAAGCTACAGTATCCTCAAAAATCAAAACAGCCCACAGCAAGCTAGTGTCTGGGGGCATGACTACAGGGTCTAGTACAGTGTCTACTACAGTGTCTGGGGGCATGACTACAGGGTCTAGTACAGTGTCTACTACAGTGTCTGGGGGCATGACTACAGGGTCTAGTACAGTGTCTACTACAGTGTCTGGGGGCATGACTACAGGGTCTACTACAGTGTCTGGGGGCATGACTACAGGGTCTACTACAGTTTCTGGGGGCATGACTACAGGGTCTACTACAGTGTCGGGGGTCTTTATCCATGGAATAATCAAAGTATACAAAGCATAATCCGTGCCTGGGAAGGCGGGCTGTCGTCGGCAGAATAATCCGGTATACAGGTCCACTCGCTCGTCGGCTCTGGGGCTCCTCGGGTGCAGCTTCACGTGGGGTCAACCACCCTGGATAAGCAGCCAGTTCTCTGCCCGAAACGATGGGGTACTGACTACGGTAGTATTCTCACCGCACGAAGCACTATATATTAACAGACTATTATTAGCTTAATAGACTACGTCCAACTCGACGATATAGTGCCAAATATGACTATTCAAATATTAATATACTGACTACAGGGTCTAGTACAGTGTCTACTACAGTGTCTGGGGGCATGACTACAGGGTCTACTACAGTGTCTGGGGGCATGACTACAGGGTCTAGTACAGTGTCTGGGGGCATGACTACAGGGTCTAGTACAGTGTCTGGGGGCATGACTACAGGGTCTAGGGGCATGACTACAGGGTCTAGTACAGTGTCTACTACAGTGTCTGGGGGCATGACTACAGGGTCTAGTACAGTGTCTACTACAGTGTCTGGGGGCATGACTACAGGGTCTAGTACAGTGTCTACTACAGTGTCTGGGGGCATGACTACAGGGTCTAGTACAGTGTCTACTACAGTGTCTGGGGGCATGACTACAGGGTCTAGTACAGTGTCTGGGGGCATGACTACAGGGTCTACTACAGTGTCTGGGGGCATGACTACAGGGTCTAGTACAGTGTCTGGGGGCATGACTACAGGGTCTAGTACAGTGTCTGGGGGCATGGTCTACTACAGTGTCTGGGGGCATGACTACAGGGTCTGGGGGCATGACTACAGGGTCTAGTACAGTGTCTGGGGGCATGACTACAGGGTCTAGTACAGTGTCTGGGGGCATGGTCTACTACAGTGTCTGGGGGCATGACTACAGGGTCTACTACAGTGTCTGGGGGCATGACTACAGGGTCTACTACAGTGTCTGGGGGCATGACTACAGGGTCTACTACAGTTTCTGGGGGCATGACTACAGGGTCTACTACAGGGTCTGGGGCATGACTGCAGGGTCTAGTGCAGGGTCTAGTGCAGGGTCTACTGTATGCATGACAAATCTATTCCTTGAGCCAATTGCTAAGACAAACAAGCTTGTTTACATTGTCTGAGAGTAAGGCTGCCCTCTTCTTTTGGACTATGTGACCTGCAAGTGAAAATAGCCTCTCACATGGCACAGAGGTAGCAGGAGTAGCCAGATATTTGCGAGCAAGAGGAGACAGCTGTCCATAGGCTTTTGCGTGAGCTGCCCACCACTCCAGTGGACAGTCATTCATTCCGATGCTGGGCTCAGCTTTGTAGAGGTCTAATTGTCCTGACAGTACCCTGACTTCATCTGAATCAGAGTCTGAAGACAGCAGGAGGAGGGTCCTCTTCGCTGGTGGCTCGTCCTCTGTGGCTTGTGGAGCAGCTTTGTCTGCTTCTGGTCCTGGCAGCATCTCTTTAAGCCAGGTCCACACCTAATAAGAGGGACAATTAATTAGTTGCATAGGACTTTTCATGACAGCCTAAGGACTTAACACTGGTCTTCTCATTCACACACACACCTCATCCCTCTCGTCCTTTGGTACGCTCTTCAAGTCCTTGAATCGCGGGTCGAGGGCTGTAGCCAGCTTCAGCCATCTGTTGTTGAGGGTCGCTTTGCGTGCGTCCAGGTCCTTCGTGAAGCTGGCCTTGAACTTTACCATGTAGCCCGGATCCTCCTCGTTGAGGTCCATGATGCGGTTTAGGTGGCAGAGTGCGGGGAGCACCACAGAGCATGAGACGTAGGTTTCCCCTCCAAGGAGCTCAGTCACATACCTGCAGTGAAACAAGAGAGCGAGAGAGAAAGAGGTGAAGGTGTGTGTATGAGAGGGAGATAGGTGTGTGTATGGGGGAGAGAGGGGGGGTGAGGTGTGTGTATGGGAGAGAGATAGGTGTGTGTATGGGGGAGAGAGGGGGGGGGTGAGGTGTGTGTATGGGAGAGAGAGGGGTGAGGTGTGTGTATGGGGGAGAGAGGGGGGGGGTGAGGTGTGTGTATGGGAGAGAGATATGTGTGTGTATGGGGGAGAGAGGGGGGGGTGAGGTGTGTGTATGGGAGAGATAGGTGTGTGTATGGGGGAGAGAGGGGGGGGGGTGAGGTGTGTGTATGGGAGAGAGATAGGTGTGTGTATGGGGGAGAGAGGGGGGGTGAGGTGTGTGTATGGGAGAGATAGGTGTGTGTATGGGGGAGAGAGGGGGGGGTGAGGTGTGTGTATGGGAGAGAGATAGGTGTGTGTATGGGGGAGATTGGGGGGTGAGGTGTGTGTATGGGAGAGAGAGAGTGGGGTGTGAGGTGTGTGTATGGGGGAGAGAGAGAGAGGAGGGGGGTGTATGGGGGGAGAGAGAGAGGGAGAGACACTTACCTGCAGGGCTCAAGTACAAGCTCCAGCTTCTTCAGTTTGTCACACTCTGTGGGGGTCAGCATGGACAGCTTGTGGTTCTGTTGGGCCAAAGTGGCAGTCACAGCCTCCTGGTTCCTCAGGTACCGTGAGATCATGGCCAGTGTCGAATTCCACCTTCCAATTCAATAAAATAACTATTAGTCCCACTGGGGGTTGTTAATGCAGCATGATGCAATTGTACAGAATACAAAGAAATAAACACACACACACACTAAATTTACCCTAAGCATACAACAGGTAGTTAAACAGTCTCACCTTGTGGATACATCTTGTATCATGGGCTCTTTTGCTTGTCCGAGGGCAGTCTGCTGCTGCTGCAGTTCTTCTGTACTGGCAGGGCTGTGCTTGAAGTGGCCTACAATCTTGCGGCACTTTGCCAGGGTGGTGTCAAGGCTTCTGTCCTCAAGGGAGACTGTGATGGTTCTTTGCAGCACGTGTGCAGCACATGGCATGTGCTGGAACGGCATATAGCGCGCTGCTGCTATCATATTACGGGCGGAATCAGTCCCAATAGATGTGACTTTATCTTTTATATTCCACTCCTCTATTACGGTGTTGAACTGTTCAGCACACGCATCGGCGAAATGGCGGCCCACAGTTTTGGTCACCGTTAATGCAAATGATTGCAGTTTCCACTCAGTATCGATCAAGTGCACTGTGACACCCAAATAATTATGATTGCCCACCGACGTCCAGTGATCACCCGTTAGGGCCATTGGGCCAGCCCGTGCCAACACTTCTTCCCTCGCCTCCCTCTCTGTGTCATACATGTTGTGGATCCTTTTCATCACTGTAGCTCTCGAGGGTAGCTTGTAATTTGGGTCAGACGACGCTATTCGAAATGACTCCGCTAAACCCTTATCTTCCACTATAGCTATTGGCCTACAATATTTTGCTATCCACTTCGCGACGCTGTTGGTTAGTTTGTCTGTGGTGGATTTACTCAACCGTTTGCCTAACGGTAATTCTCCAAGAGTGGTTTGACGAAGCGTGCGAGTTGCTCTGGAGCTAACGTTAGCTACACTGGAGCTGCTCGAACAACTTGCCTGGACATGTTTAGCGTTCATGTGATACGTTAGACTAGAGCAGCTTCGGTGATACGCAAATTCTTTTTGACATAAGCTACATATTACAATGGTCTTGTTTACTGTCCCATCTATATTCTTTTTGAAATTGAACTTGCCGTTCATAGGTCCCAGGAGTATCGCCTCGGGTGATGCTGACATCTTGTTCCAGCTGAGCTAATTCCTTTGTGTGTTTGTTTTGTTTGATAGACGACGCATGTGTGAAGTGACGATCAAGTAGGCTACGGGTCATTCAATGGGCCAAGTTTAATACGCCCAACTCAAGCGTGGATTTCAAAATAAAAGCGCACCGATTTGCCACTTGTCTAAAGTAAATATAGGTCGGCTGTAATTAATTTTGCGTCAATTTTCATAACGCGATAATTTGCTGTGTAATTAATTAATCTAATTAACGCGATAAACTGACAGCCCTATTTCAGAGTGCTATCAAAGAGAGTAATTTGGTGCTATGACAATTACCGTTAATTTATTCAGAGCATCAGGAGCAGTGGCGGTATCAAGCTAACTAGCTTGATAATGGTAAACTAGCATGCTAACGTTAGCTGACAGCTTTTTTTTTAATCTGCATGCTTACAGGAGGGATTAGAAGCTTAAACGTGTTTACTGACAAATGTGTTGATATTTTTTATTTCCCCTGCGTCACGTCTGTTAGATGATCTGTTAATAAGTCTTTCTAGTATTTTCCGCTCTACATAGTGCTGCTTGCAAGTGGGAGGCGTGAGTCCCCGTGGTTTGATTACGTCTCATTCTGTAGCTCAGAGTCTCCTACAGTCAAATACATGTTTGTTGGGTCACAGTCTATGGGGATCATGCTTGCGTTTGTCTTAAATAATATGTTCGACTGAATTAATGAAAATGATGAATGTGGATAGGTCTATATCATCCCATGTGGATGGAACATATGCAGTGTGGTATGACCCAAAAAATAAATGATCCATTCATTCATATTGGACAACGTGGTACATAATATGATATTACTTTTCCTAGAATGATGCTATGGGTGATGCAGGCAGGGCATACAGTTGCAACTGATCAGTATACTGGAATGCAGCTGGTCACCAAATGACCAAAAAGAATAAAACCTGTGTGCAGGAACAGTGTGTTTTTATTGTACAGCGTCATGGGGTTTCTTAGCTGTCAGGTCTGTGTGATGCTGACTGGAGGAGCAGGAACACAAGGGTCTGGAGGAGAACTGGCATTTGAAAGAAGGTCAGAGCTGTTTAGAGGAGACTTCGGTCACCAAGCCTGGCATTTAACACTCTATCTCTTTATACTCTATCTCTCTCACACTCTCATTATCTCTCTCTCTCTCTCTCTCTCTCTCTCTCTCTCTCTCTCTCTCTCTCTCTCTCTCTCTCTCTCTCTCTCTCTCTCTCTCTCTCTCACACTCTCTTTCTTTATTTCTCTCTCTCACTGTCTTTCTTTCTCCCTTTCTTTCTCTCTTTATTTCTCCCTTTCTTTCTCTTTCCCTATCTCTCTTTCTTTCTCTCTTTCTCTCTTCCTCTCTCTCTCCTATTTGTCTTTATCTCTTCCTTTCTCTCTATCTCTCCCTCTCTCTAATTCTATCCTGCTCTCTCCTTCATACTATTTTGCTGTATGGATCTGGATATTATTGTTTTATTATTATTATTATTATTAAATATTAATTGACAGCTTTTTACCTCCACCAAGGAGGTTATGTTCATAATATCCGTCTGTCTGGCCGGCCAGATTGCCATACAATGTGCCGTGAAGAATAGTCTTGACGACGAACAGAAGACGCCTGCTTTTGGTGACCCCACGACCTGTCCTCTAGCACCACCATCAGCCCAATTATTTTCCAACGAGTGCATCTCCTGACCCATTAGTCAAGACCGTCACAAGATATGCTATGAATGTTCATGACCCCTAGAGTTTCTGCATCAGACCAAAGTCAGTTTGCCATTTAATTAGCCGTGAGCATTCACGACCACTAGAGAAAGAAACCTATTGGTTTTTAGGTGACCCCCCTTGACCTTGCCTCTAGCATCACCACCAGGCCCAACCTTACATTTTCAAATGAGTTAGTTATACAGTACAGTCACACAGGTTCTGCCCAGAGAGGACGGTCCTCTTGGACAACACATTTTCCAGGACCTATGAAGTCCGCCACAGTGGCTGAAACCTGGCTGATGTCTGGCATCTAGGAACCAACATTGTTTGTGTATTATTTACATGTCGATAGGCCAAACCGTCTTGACTGCCGGATCAAATCGACTTTCGTATAAATGCACATGTAAAAGTCATGTGTTACTGGTTAACGCTTGAAAGTAAGGGCAAAGAGGCGAGCTTGATGAGCCTTGGTGGAGGTTTGTTTTCTGCTAGTTGAATGTGGTCTGTGGTCTTCATGGAACATGGTCACGCAGACCTGCTCACATCAGGCCACGGACCAGTTTATGGGATGAAGAGCGATAGCGTGTTACCAGCCAGGCCATGCCGACCATTCGGACCCGTCCAGGCCGACTACTCTGAACCCGTTCAGTAGCTGCTAGAGGACAGAGGGCAAGAGAGGATTCTATTCAAAATGTTTATTATGGATTCAAGGTCCATATAAAAGACACGACAATACATAATCAATTACATATGAAAACCCCATAAAAGCACCATAATAATCATAGAGAAAGGAAGTACCGGTAAGCTAAGAAAATCCAGATGAATGTCTTCCTTATAAACGATGTGTTTCCATAGCTGGGATTGGAAAAGTGTTGCTGCTAAACTGTATATTAGACACAATCAAGATGATCTCATTTACGGAGTAATTTACCCGGCAAATACATTTCTTAAGACGGCTTAAAAAGTATTAACTCCTCCTGCAGCCACACACATCTCACTTGCGCTACACCATCTAGGTCTCTCATGTAATATTCTCATTGCGTTAGTATATTATGCTACTTTTTATTTTTGTAAGCTTGCTTTTTTTGGAGTTTGACCACAAGTATAGAGTGATATTTATGCTCTCACCACACCAGACCCAGCACATATAGTAAGGAGCTGCTGGAAACCATCGCTACTTGGACTAAAGACCACAAGATCATCTGCATATATTATATAGTTCACTAGACTTTGCAATGCTTAGACAGATCATCCATATACAGTAGATAAAAATAACTTGGGACAAGATTCCACCTTGTCTGTCATTGCTAACCCCAAATGGAGCTGAGACACTATTGTCCGATGTTGCAGCATAATCTGGTGAGCAAACCAGTAAGCCAGAATTCTCATCATGTATCTGGACACCCCTCTTTGACCCATTTTATCAAACTACTTTCTGTGATTACCATGATCAAAGGCTTGGGAGGCATCAATGAGGCATATATTCCGAAGTCATTTAAGGCATATACCAAAGTCAGTGCCATGTATGTTTAAAGAAAAGATAGTTAATAAACTAAACTTAATTTATCCAGCTAGATTCTATCCACTAAGATACCCATGTACATGTCGAAATACTTTCCAAAGGTCAGTGAATACCATGACCACAACACCAGAGGGAGTTCCACAAATCATGTTCAACCCAGATGTGGCTCAAACAAGGGACTAATCACGTTTTGCAATTATGCCACATCAATGTGGAACGCCCTACCCCACAGCCGTAAAATCATGTGAATCCCTACCCACCTTCAAAACCGCTCTCTCAAAGAACACCTGCAATTAGAAACTGGCCCCGGTAAATGTCCAAACCCCTCCAATGTACAGTTTCTTCCCCCTCAAATGTATATTTTCTCTTTTAGAAACTTTGTCTGTAAATAAACAGTACTGTATATTTGTATATCTTGTATGTCATAAATATCTGGATGTAACAGTACTGTATATCTGTATGTTGTGTACTGTATGTTATGATGAATTGAAAATGGGTGACCCTGATGTAAACAAGACAAAAGTATTTCTCTGGTCTGCATCCCCTTAACAATTGTGTGTATTGAGCCGTACTGTATTGTACCCATTCTGCAATCTGTTAATAACATTTTTAATCAATCAATCAATTCCTTCTAGGACTTTTGACAGTATGTTGGCTAGAGCTCTGGGCCTATAGTTATCTAGACTGCCAACTTGACCAGCATTGTCCTTAAGGACTGGCACTAACGGAATAGACATAATTGAGTGAATCATAAAGTCTGTAAAGCAAACAACAAGGAGATGACCTTTCACAGACTGGCACATTTAAGGTGTTAAGCAAGCAGTAATATGATCTAGATTCTAGACCACTTGCGTTGTTATCAGAAAGCATGTTTATAGCTTGGTACATCTCATGTGACATGATCATCATCATGTTATCCGCTGTATACAAATCACTTTGGACACATTTGAATAAGGTGCTATATA
>NC_140179.1:91049848-91082348 GCF_963971535.1 Notolepis coatsorum | reverse complement strand
GGTCATATTCAAACTAATTTACTGTCAATAAACTGGCTAAACTAAATGAATGTGTGCAAAACTGTAGAGTGTCCTGAGATTATGTGCAAAATAAATCGGCATAGTTTTTTTTGGTGAGGTGCCCCTTTAAGCCTCTTCAATATAATAGCCTTGGGGGAGTGAAGGGTGAGGTAGCGGTAGGTGATGATGATGATGATGATGATGATGATGATACTCGACGAAGGTCATCCACCAGATGCGACCGACGCCACGGCAGCCAGGCTGAGTCTCGAGGATGTGATGCCAAGAGCGCCGATGTGCTGCCCGGCTCTCCTCTAATATTCATGACGTTCTCTGGTCCTGGGACAGCGGGGTGAGAGGCGCTCCCTCCCTGGGCTCAGCCTGCTCTGGTTACCACCAGACTCCACCCGGTGCCAGAGAGCAGGAGGAGAGAAGGGCCATTTAGAATACTTTTAGAGGCCTTTTTAGAATACTGTTTTGGAGTCTTAATTTAGTTGAGAATATAGGATACAGGCATATATTATAAGCATTATATGCTTCAGTCTGTACCTTTTCAGTCACTGCCTGAATCAAATATTGTTAAGTGATTGTGTATATTGTATTGTGTGATGACTGAATATACTACTACTACTACTACTACTACTACTACTACTACTACTACTACTACTACTACTACTACTGCTACTACTACTAGTACTACTACTACTACTACTACTACTACTACTACTACTACTACTGCTACTACTACTAGTACTACTACTACTACTACTACTACTAGTACTATTACTACGACGACGACGACGACGACGACGACGACGACGACGACGACGACTACTACTACTACTACTACTACTACTACTACTACTACTATTTAAAGGTAGAATCTGTAATAGTGTCAAACTGCGATCTCCGGGCAAAAGAGCCCCGCTTTGGGGTCTTATCTGTTGGTCGGGGTTTATTAAATTAAATGAACGTTATGGGAAGATGTGCTCACCAGCGCAGAGCTTAAACACTCCGGGACGGGAGAGGTGTTTTTTTGCCAACAGCTAGGCCAGCTGGTCGGTGTCCGTGTCCTTTAATCTGTGTCCTGATGAATTGAAAATGGGGGACCCTGATGTAAACGAGACGAAAGTCTCTCTCTGGTCTGCATCCCCTTAACAATTGTGTGTATTGAGCTGTACTGTATTGTACCCATTCTGCAATCTGTTAATAAAGTTAATCAATCAATCAATCAATCAATCAATCCAATGCTAGGCTATCTTGCATGCTGGTAGCTTTCTATTGAACGCACAGATGGGGAGTTATTTTGCCTAGAGGTTGCTGATCTTTTGTCCCCTCGGCTATCGGACTTTTAAACACAGACGGTAGTCATTTTAAGTAGCCTTTTGCACTTCGTTGTCTGTTTTTACTTTTACTTCTACTGCTGGATTGTGTATCACATGGAGTGTTTCTCTTTTTATTTGCCGTGCTGTGTTTTGTTGTTTGTTTGTCTTTGTTGCTTGTTGGTGAAGCTGCAAATATGAATTGCCCCACGCGGGATCAATAAAGTTGTCTGAATCTGAATCTGATTGATAGAAATGATCTCTTCATAGTTGTTACCGACCACCTCGATGCTACCTCTCCCAAAACACACATTTGGTATTTGTGACTTTGGAAGGAATAGGCAAAGCTCGATTATCCTTCAGTAGCATCCCCCCCGCCTTCTCTCCAATAATCACTCCCATCTCCACCGCTTCCCGTTGACGTGGCAGGCTAATACAAAAAAATTGCCATAGAGCTCGTCTTCAGCTGTAGCGCAGAGATGAATAAAACTGAAAGTGCCAGAGGCTGTTAGTTAGTTAACAACACCGGCGCTCACAGTGGCCAGCAGTTCTGTCTCTCTCTCTCTGATGTGTAAGCTGCTGACGATTTTGAGAAATCCTTGTATTTAATTAAGTACTATAATGAAAGATGATCTATTATAGACGGGGTGAAATAAAACGTATAATGAAAATGAACGTCCAGCAAATCGCACCATGTGTCTAATAACTATGAAGATTCATAACGCACCAATTTTACATAATCAGGTTTCAAAACACTGTTAATCGAAAAAAAACTTAAACGGCTCTTTGTCTCGGCTATGTAACGAACAGTGACGATGCTCTCTTATTACAATTTTTTTTAACCCACCAGTTATCGCTATATTTAATTTGTTCCACCTCGGCTCTGGTTAATTTAATGTCCTCTGTTTTGCCCCCAGAGGAGGAGCTGCGGAAGCTGCGAGAGGAGACCAACGTGGACTCACTGCGTCAGGAGCTGGAGAGGGAGCGAGGGAAGCGCATAGACCTGGAGCAGAAGATGAACGAGATCCTCAAGTCCAGGTGAGGCGACATGAGTCACCGGTGGACAAACCAAAAGGCTGATTGTTGCCATTTTAACAATAGTTTTGTTTTACACAAGAGGCCGCATACGTAAGTTCATGGGACGGGCCTCTACCTTTTCACGTCACGTCAGTCAGTGACTTTTTTGACATACTGTACACACACTCCTCTTGGTTGTGTTACTTGTTGTCAGGTGTGTGTGTTCGTTTGTCAGACCCTCGTATAAATGTCTGTCTATCCAGATCTATCTGTGGTCTAGGTCGGGAGAAAACTAACCTTGACTGAATGACATCAACACTGAACTGGTTAACTCCCCCCCCTTTCTCTGTCTCACTCCCTCTATCTATGTCTCACTCCCTCTCTATATGTCTCACTCCCTCCCTCTGTCTCACTCCTTCTATCTATGTCTCACTCCCTATCTCCATCTCACTCACTCCCTATCTGGCTCACTCCCTCTCTCCATCTCACTCCCTCTCTCTGTCTCACTCCTTCTCTCTATGTATCACTCCCTATCTCCATCTCACTCCCTCCCTCTGTCTCACTCCCTATCTGGCTCACTCCCTCTCTCCATCTCACTCCCTCTCTCCATCTCACTCCCTCTCTCCATATCCCTCTCTGTCTCACTCCCTCTCTCCATCTCACTCCCTCTCTGTCTCACTCCCTCTCTCTATCTCACTCCCTCTCTGTCTCACTCCATCTATCTGTCTCACTCCCTCACTCCCTCTCACTCACTCTCTCTGTCTCACTCCCTGTCTCTGTCTCCCTCTCCATCTCACTCCCTCTCTCCATCTCACTCCCTCTATATGTCTCACTCCCTCTCCATCTCACTCCCTCTCTCCATCTCACTCCCTCTATATGTCTCACTCCATCTCTGTCTCACTCCCTCTCTCTATCTCACTCCCTCTCTGTCTCACTCCCTCTCTCCATCTCACTCCATCTATATGTCTCACTCCCTCTCCATCTCACTCCATCTCTCCATCTCACTCCCTCTATATGTCTCACTCCCTATCTGTCTCACTCCCTCACTCCATCTCACTCCCTCTCTCTGTCTCACTCCCTGTCTCTGTCTCCCTCTCCATCTCACTCCCTCTCTCTGTCTCACTCCCTCACTCCCTCTCTCTCTGTCTCTCTCCCTCACTCCCTCCCTCTGTCTCTCTCCCTCTCTGTATCACTCCCTCTCGCTGTCTCTCTCCCTCTCTGTCTCACTCCCTCTCTCTGTCTCACTCCCTGTCTCTGTCTCCCTCTCTGTCTCTGTCTCAGACTGGAGGACTCTCCCCCGCAGCCGCCCCGCAGACAGCAGTCCCCTTCGACCAGCACAGGTGAGATGGAGTGAGAGACGCGCACAGAGACCAGGGTGGATATAGGGTGTGTTGATGGGTTGGAAAACACACAATCCATGGAGCCAAAAATAGCACCAGACCAGCCGTATAGCAGTAGAGTCCCAGTCCAGCTTCAGCCCGAGGGCTCCGAGTCGGCTTTGGCCGCACACTGGAGATCAATGAATGATGGGGTGAGGGGATGAGGGGGAGAAATAGAGATGGAGAGCTATAATCTGAGCATGGGGATCAATGACGTGTGCGTGTGCCTGTGTGCGTGTGTGTGTGTGTGTGTGTGTGTGTGTGTGTGTGTGTGTGTGTGTGTGTGTGTGTGTGTGTGTGTGTGTGTGTGCCTGTGTGTGTGTGCCTGTGTGTGTGTGCCTGTGTGTGTGTGCCTGTGTGTGTGTGATGGGATAATGTCGCACCATCTGGAGCTAAACTCCTGCTGGGGTCACCCATGGTGGTAAGGTCAAGGGTCAAGGAGGAGGTCAAAGAAGACCTCAAGAAGTGGGCGGAGGACGTGGACCGGCCAGCGCCACCGCAGCTGTGACGGCTGCAGCACGGAGACACATGGAGGAGAACGCGCCATTGGGCCGGGTTCTGTCTCTGTCGAGGGCCCTTGTGATGGCTGCCCGACGTGCTCCAGCCTCCCCGTGTTAACCCTTTCACTGCGGCGACAATACACACATACGGTTAACCCTTTCACTGCCACACGACAGCGGGTAACCGTCGGTAGTGTGATAGTAAAGGGTTAACCTTCTTAGTGTGGCAGTGAAAGGGTTAAAGCACACAGGCATCCTTCTGAATGGAACAACAAACCACCTCCGTCCGATAATGATTAAACACCCCTGAAGGAGGAAGAGGAGGAGGCGGTCGGATCTCAATCAATCAAGAGAAGACTTTGAAGAACTGGTCAAAACAATTGTTGATATGGAGGTTATCACCCTCATCCCCCCCGGAGGCTGTATGCAGTCAGTGATGCCCTCCTGCCAGGCTGTATGGAGTCAGTGATGCCGTCCTGCCAGGCTGTATGCAGTCAGTGATGCCGTCCTGCCAGGCTGTATGGAGTCAGTGATGCCCTCCTGCCAGGCTGTATGGAGTCAGTGATGCCCTCCTGCCAGGCTGTATGGAGTCAGTGATGCCCTCCTGCCAGGCTGTATGGAGTCAGTGATGCCCTCCTGCCAGGCTGTATGGAGTCAGTGATGCCCTCCTGCCAGGCTGTATGGAGTCAGTGATGCCCTCCTGCCAGGCTGTATGCAGTCAGTGATGCCCTCCTGCCAGGCTGTATGGAGTCAGTGATGCCCTCCTGCCAGGCTGTATGGAGTCAGTGATGCCCTCCTGCCAGGCTGTATGGAGTCAGTGATGCCCTCCTGCCAGGCTGTATGGAGTCAGTGATGCCCTCCTGCCAGGCTGTATGGAGTCAGTGATGCCCTCCTGTGTGTGTGTGTGTGTGTGTGTGTGTGTGTGTGTGTGTGTGTGTGTGTGTGTGTGTGTGTGTGTGTGTGTGTGTGTGTGTGTGTGTGTGTGTGTGTGTGTGTGTGTGTGTGTGTGTGTGTGTGTGTGTGTGTGTGTGTGTGTGTGTGTGTGTGTGTGTCAGAATAACCCACTATGTCCAATTGCGCTGATAATGTTTGTGTCCTTTAAACATTGTCTTTATGTGGACATAAATAAATATTATAAATGTGTGTGTGTGTACCTCATTTATGTGGACAAATCGGGACAATTTCAAGACTCCACTCCCAATCAGGACATGCTACTGTACCTAATAAGGGCATTTTGTTTGGCATCCTGATTTAGTTTCACACGCTACTGTATTGTAGTGTGATGATTTAGGTTAGGTTAAGATTAGGGTTAAGGTTGGAGTTAGTTACAGAGAGAGAGAGAGAGAGAGAGAGAGATTATCTAGGTTAGACAGGGATGTGGAGTGAGGGGAAATGCTGGAGCGGTGTGAGAGAGGGATATATATAGAGGGAGAGACACCGTAGAAGGGGGCAGGAGAGATAGGTGGATGGACGAGGGTGAGGGGGTTGAGGAGGACGGAGGATACAGGATAAGAGTGATGAGAGTCTGGAGCAGAGAGACTGGTTCTACACCACTTGCCGCCCTCCAATAGCAGCCCACCTAACGGAAGCTCTTACTTTGCCTCGTCATCGACATCAAACGTCAATTTAAAGGGACAGTGTGTGTAGTATGTCATTATGTAAACGCATTATGTAAACAGTATTGTATATTGTTTACACTGCCTTTTATTCTACTTGTATTTGTACTTCTCCACTGTACTATAATTCTGTGACCTGTATGTCTTCTACTACCTGTACCTCCATTCCCCCCTCCCCCATGCTGCTATGATGCCTGAATTTCCACAAGGGGATCAATAAAGGAATATCTTATCTCATTGTAAATGTGCTTACCGTCTTCTCTACCGAGTCAGACAATTGAGATGGATATCAATTCCCGGTCAGTGCGTTCAGTAGAAAGCTATCCGGCTGAATGGAAGCGGAAGCGTATTCGGACCACTATACATATCCGCTTCCATTCATTTGTGCTAAACTAGGCTAGCTTGCAGCCGGATAGCTTTCGACCTAATCTTCCCGTCTGACTCTGGAGAAGACGGTAAGCACAATTTCCATAATGTTGGCGTGTTGCATTAACGGTCCAAGCTAAATATTAAGTGTTTCCCCCATCCCACCCCCCAGATAAGCCGCAGAAGGAAACGTTAAGCTCACGCCTGCAGAAGTGGCTGTACGAGCGGCTTGGGGTCTACATCGAAGACTTCAGCTTCCAGCGTGAGGAGAGCACAGTGGAGGCTGAGGAACCACTCAGTGCTAAAAGGTAACCGACCCCAAACAATATGTACTACCCACTAACTAGTACTACTAACCCTAAGCCTAAATAACAATACATACTACTAGGGCTGTACCGAAGAGTTCGGAGCTTCGTTCATAACACGTTGACATTCGAAACATTTAAAAAAAAAATTGTCTATTCATTCTGTTTAAACCAATGGGGTTTTTCTTCACAGTTGCAGATAAAGATTAGGCTACACTAATATTATAGTATTATACTATTTTAGTATATGACTCGTCATAAAAATAAAACATTTATTATCTACTTTTTCTCCCATTTTTCTATTTTTTTTATTTATTTTTTCTCCCATCCCAATTTCGTATTGTCCAATTCTACCCTCCCCTGTCTGTTAGGCCATGCCTCCCACTGGTCGGCTGCAATGTGGACGAAGCCTTGCATCACGTGTCCCCTCCGGTACTCGAGGAGGCAGCCGTTGCATCTTTTCACCTGTACAGCACAATCTCAGTGGCGAGGGTCTGCGTGGGAGGCTCACGCCGCCCCCCGTTGCTTCCTGATTCTGCTGCGCAGGCGCACCAACCGACCTGTAGGAGTCGCTGTCCACAACGTCCGATCCCCACCCACCAGCTTCCCACCCCCTAATACTGTCAATTGTATTAGTATGAACGACCACAAAATAAAACATTTATCATAAATGATGTAGCCTAGTATCTGCATCCGCTCTGCGCTCTTATCAAGACGTCACCGTCACTTTCGTACCAACCGTGCCCTTATTGGATTACTTATGTTGGCGAAACTGACGAGTTATATTCATTAAAGAAAGTCGATCTCATAAAGAATATATACTAATTCAATCGGATGAATCACTTTATTAAAATTGAGGATTTAGTTTGAGGATATTTATTAAAAAAGAAAATTTAAAGAAAATTACGTCATACAATATGACGACAGACATTCAAAGCTTCGTTCGAATACTTCAATAGAAGCTTAGAATGTTAAAAGATTACATTGGGTACAGCCCTGCATACTACCCACTAGGACTGACCCTAACCCTCAATAACTGTAGTGTAGTGGAAATATGAGCTTATACTGGTTACTGTAAATGGGCATAGTGTTTACAAGCACCAACTCATAGACATAATACGTCATTACCTTGAATAATATGGGAATGTTAATGTGGATGTAAACGACGTACCCATAGAGGAGATATCAAGAGCAATCTGTCTGGAGTCTATTCAAGCACAGTGCTATACGTCATACCTTGCTAAATATAACTAGACTCATTTTCAAGCTTTTTCTATTTCTCCCCAGTGCAGGAGAGTCATTATCATGCACACACAAGCCAACAAATATGCGACTCCAATGAGGGCAATGTACTATATCGGTGTGTGTGTGTGTGTGTGTGTGTGTGTGTGTGTGTGTGTGTGTGTGTGTGTGTGTGTGTGTGTGTGTGTGTGTGTGTGTGTGTGTGTGTGTGTGTGTGTGTGTGTGTGTGTGTGTGTGTGTGTGTGTGTGTGTGTGTGTGTGTGTGTGTGTGTGTGTGTGTGTGTGTGTGTGTGTGTGTGTGTGTGTGCGCGTGTGTGTGCGCGTGTGCGTGTGTGTCATCTAGTGGCGACCAGGCCACACTGCAGCAATAATAATAATAATAATAATGGATTGGATTTATATAACACTCTTCGTGACACCCCAGAGACCCCAGAGCGCTTACAGAGTCCATTATTCGTTCATACACAGCCATACCGGTGGTGGTAAGCTACAATTGCAGCCAGAGCTGCCCTGAGGCAGACTCACGGAAGCGTGGCGAATAATCATCGCCTACGGCCCCTCCGACCACCACCAACATTCATTCACATGCATACACATTCATACGAGGCAAGTAGGTTAAGTGTCTTGCCCAAGGACACAACGGCAGTGGGATGGACATGGGCTTGAGCGGGATTTCGAACCACCAACCCTTCGATCATTGGACGACCCGCTCTACCCCTGAGCCACGCCGCCCCCACTCTGTGTGTGTGTGTCATCTAGTGGCGACCAGGCCACACTGCAGCACTCTGTGTGTGTGTGTGTGTGTGTGTGTGTGTGTGTGTGTGTGTGTGTGTGTGTGTGTGTGTGTGTGTGTGTGTGTACTGCACTATACACTCTTGCAGCACACTGACCTTGGGGACGGCAGATGGAAAACCAGATATAATATCTAGTCTCCATATAATATATATTTGAGTTGTTTTGGTGTCATGGTTTCCCAAGGTGGACATTTAGCCCTGAAATAGTTTAGATCTTTGGAACCCATATCCCTATTGCCTACTTACCAATGACGATGATGCTCGATTGGTAGAGTCGTGTCTCAGCACAATCCATGCTGTTCCTCATACTAACTCTGGATAGTTAACCACAAACTCTGTCCGTCTGTCTGTATGTGCAAGCTGACCGAGGCTCACTGAAGTGTATCCACCACCGTGCACACTAAGCAGATTTCAGTGAGCCTCAGTCGACCGGTCAACAACATTGTCGGTAAGGAGCAAACGGGGAGGGCTAGCGTTCCGAAAATCAGAACTGTCCCGTTACCAGGACAAGAACACGACAGCCTTTCATAATGTCACTGAGGACACTTTCATCCAAAGCACCTTACATAACGGCTCCATCAATGCGTTACTATCGGCAGGGCAGAACCTAGCACATTTGGCGCCCTAGGAAAGTTTAACCACTTTTTTTTATGTAAAAATATTGGTTGTAAATTATTTTCTTTTTTTGGGGGGCGTTTCTGGCGCCCCCTTCTGGGTGGCGCTCTAGGCGACCGCCTATGTCGCCTGTAGGAAGCTCCGCCCCCTGACTATCGGGTGACTCCAGTGGAAATGAAACACACTGTTCCAGTGTTAACACGGAGCTACACGGGACCCACGGCGTGCGGTCTATATTTAAACCCTGAGTCACCCATGTGACCGTTGGTTTGTCTCATTATCAGCAAGGTCGTCAAACTGTTCCCAATGAGAGACTTGTCCGGGAACACACAGTCAGATTTCAAAGCCATTAAAAGTGTATCATGTTCTGCTGGTGGCTTATGCTAGCTATGTTGATGAAGCATCAGCATCTCCATTAGTGAAAGTGTGTGTGTGTGTGTGTGTGTGTGTGTGTGTGTGTGTGTGTGTGTGTGTGTGTGTGTGTGTGTGTGTGTGTGTGTGTGTGTGTGTGTGTGTGTGTGTGTGTGTGTGTGTGTGTGTGTGTGTGTGTGTGTGTGTGAGATACCCCTGACACGAAGGAGAAAACACACAGAAGACGATGCACTGAATTGTATCGATGATCACATACACACTGATGATCACATACACACAGCTGTATTTTAAACTAAAAAACCTTGTGAGGGTTCATATACCACTAGTTTGTATAAGACGGTAATGCTTATTTCCCAAACACTTATCATGTGTTTCATCAATTAATTGAACAATCTGCCTCATATGTGTATGTATGCGTATGTCTATAATGTGTGTTGACCTTTGTTTTGCTTGTGTTCCCACATTCATCCAGGTTGACCGAAAATATGAGGAGACTCAGTGAGTAAACGCACACACACACTTTTCTGTCATCCTTACTGAACTGTGATCAGCTGTTCCCTATCATCCTTACTGAACTGTGATCAGCTGTTCCCTATCATCCTTACTGAACTGTGATCAGCTGTTCCCTATCATCATCCTTACTGAACTGTGATCAGCTGTTCCCTATCATCCTTACTGAACTGTGAGCAGCTGTTCCCTATCATCCTTACTGAACTGTGAGCAGCTGTTCCCTGTCATCCTTACTGAACTGTGAGCAGCTGTTCCCTATCATCCTTACTCAACTGTGATCAGCTGTTCCCTATCATCCTTACTCAACTGTGATCAGCTGTTCCCTATCATCCTTACTCAACTGTGAGCAGCTGTTCCCTATCATCCTTACTCAACTGTGATCAGCTGTTCCCTATCATCCTTACTCAACTGTGATCAGCTGTTCCCTATCCTTACTGAACTGTGATCAGCTGTTCCCTACCATCCTTACTGAACTGTGATCAGCTGTTCCCTATCATCCTTACTGAACTGTGATCAGTTGTTCCCTATCATCCTTACTGAACTGTGATCAGCTGTTCCCTATCATCCTTACTGAACTGTGATCAGCTGTTCCCTATCATCCTTACTGAACTGTGATCAGCTGTTCCCTATCCTTACTGAACTGTGATCAGCTGTTCCCTATTGAATAGAAGTGGAGCCCACACACACACTCACGCAGGTACTCAACACACCGTTGTTAAAGATTTGAGATCTTGATCTGACTAATAATGACTCAATCGCATAACAATGGACCTAAAGTGTCTTCTTAAATATCTTCTTACAAACCTTGTAAGACCAGACAGTGTGTCAGACTGTAGTTGTGCTGGGCAGCTCCAGACAGCGTGTCAGACTGTAGTTGTGTTGGGCAGCTCCAGAGACGGTGCGTCAGACTGTAGTTGTGCTGGGCAGCTCCAGACAGTGCGTCAGACTGTAGTTGTGTTGGGCAGCTCCAGACAGTGTGTCAGACTGTAGTTGTGCTGGGCAGCTCCAGACAGTGTGTCAGACTGTAGTTGTGCTGGGCAGCTCCAGACAGTGTGTCAGACTGTAGTTGTGCTGGGCAGCTCCAGACTGTGTCAGACTGTAGTTGTGCTGGGCAGCTCCAGACAGTGTGTCAGACTGTAGTTGTGCTGGGCAGCTCCAGACAGTGTGTCAGACTGTAGTTGTGCTGGGCAGCTCCACACACAGTGTGTCAGACTGTAGTTGTGCTGGGCAGCTCCAGACAGTGTGTCAGACTGTAGTTGTGCTGGGCAGCTCCAGACAGTGTGTCAGACTGTAGTTGTGCTGGGCAGCTCCAGACATAGTGTGTCAGACTGTAGTTGTGCTGGGCAGCTCCAGACAGTGTGTCAGACTGTAGTTGTGCTGGGCAGCTCCAGACAGTGTGTCAGACTGTAGTTGTGCTGGGCAGCTCCAGACAGTGTGTCAGACTGTAGTTGTGCTGGGCAGCTCCAGACACAGTGTGTCAGACTGTAGTTGTGCTGGGCAGCTCCAGACAGTGTGTCAGACTGTAGTTGTGCTGGGCAGCTCCAGACACAGTGTGTCAGACTGTAGTTGTGCTGGGCAGCTCCAGACAGTGTGTCAGACTGTAGTTGTGCTGGGCAGCTCCAGACAGTGTGTCAGACTGTAGTTGTGCTGGGCAGCTCCAGACAGTGTGTCAGACTGTAGTTGTGCTGGGCAGCTCCAGACAGTGTGTCAGACTGTAGTTGTGCTGGGCAGCTCCAGACACAGTGTGTCAGACTGTAGTTGTGCTGGGCAGCTCCAGACAGTGTGTCAGACTGTAGTTGTGTTGGGCAGCTCCAGACAGTGTGTCAGACTGTAGTTGTGCTGGGCAGCTCCAGACACAGTGTGTCAGACTATAGTTGTGCTGGGCAGCTCCAGACAGTGTGTCAGACTGTAGTTGTGCTGGGCAGCTCCACACACAGTGTGTCAGACTGTAGTTGTGCTGGGCAGCTCCAGACAGTGTGTCAGACTGTAGTTGTGCTGGGCAGCTCCAGACAGTGTGTCAGACTGTAGTTGTGCTGGGCAGCTCCAGACACAGTGTGTCAGACTGTAGTTGTGCTGGGCAGCTCCAGACAGTGTGTCAGACTGTAGTTGTGCCGGGCAGCTCCAGAGACAGTGTGTCAGACTGTAGTTGTGCTGGGCAGCTCCAGACAGTGTGTCAGACTGTAGTTGTGTTGGGCAGCTCCAGACACAGTGTGTCAGACTGTAGTTGTGCTGGGCAGCTCCAGACACAGTGTGTCGGACTGTAGTTGTGCTGGGCAGCTCCAGACAGTGTGTCAGACTGTAGTTGTGCTGGGCAGCTCCAGACACAGTGTGTCAGACTGTAGTTGTGCTGGGCAGCTCCAGACACAGTGTGTCAGACTGTAGTTGTGCTGGGCAGCTCCAGACAGTGTGTCAGACTGTAGTTGTGCTGGGCAGCTCCAGACAGTGTGTCAGACTGTAGTTGTGCTGGGCAGCTCCAGACAGTGTGTCAGACTGTAGTTGTGCTGGGCAGCTCCAGACAGTGTGTCAGACTGTAGTTGTGCTGGGCAGCTCCAGACACAGTGTGTCAGACTGTAGTTGTGCTGGGCAGCTCCAGACAGTGTGTCAGACTGTAGTTGTGTTGGGCAGCTCCAGACAGTGTGTCAGACTGTAGTTGTGCTGGGCAGCTCCAGACAGTGTGTCAGACTGTAGTTGTGCTGGGCAGCTCCAGACAGCAGTGTGTCAGACTGTAGTTGTGCTGGGCAGCTCCAGACAGTGTGTCAGACTGTAGTTGTGTTGGGCAGCTCCAGACACAGTGTGTCAGACTGTAGTTGTGCTGGGCAGCTCCAGACAGTGTGTCAGACTGTAGTTGTGTTGGGCAGCTCCAGACACAGTGTGTCAGACTGTAGTTGTGCTGGGCAGCTCCAGACAGTGTGTCAGACTGTAGTTGTGCTGGGCAGCTCCAGACAGTGTGTCAGACTGTAGTTGTGCTGGGCAGCTCCAGGCAGCGTGTCAGACTGTATAGGTAGAAATATACTTTTAACACACTAAATAAACAAAATAATATATACTTTTTAGTATTGACAAATAGAAACACAAATTCGATTGAGATGTTCCCTGGAAAGGCACTGACTCCTCTCCAGAGTCAGACAAGAAAATAGATACCAATTTCCACACCAAATGAACGGAAGTGGATACGGATCAGCTAGCTTAACTGTTTAACACCTCTCCCGTAGTTTTAAGGTAGGTCGTATCCACTTCCATCCATTTGTGCTAGGCTAGCTGGTCAGCCGGATAGCTCTCTACTGAACGCACAGAGAATACATTGGTATCCATCTTCTTTTCTGACTCTGGAGAAGACGGTATTATTTCCCATAATGTTGGCGTGTTCGTTTAATGTGCACATTGACCACAAACAGGCTGACTAGAGCACTCTACTCTGCCACTGTATCTGCCACTGTAGACCTCCTATCCCCCTATTCCAACACCAGGTCCCTCAGATCAGCCGATCAGAGGCTCCTAACAGTCCGGAGGTCTAACTCAGGGGGAGGGGGTGTGCCTTTGCTGTCGCAGCCCCTGAACTGTGGAACAGCATCCCCACCTCCATTAGGCTCGCCCCCTCGATAGATGCCTTCAAATCTATAGATTCAAAACCCACTTCTATTGGCTTTTCCCGATGTTCACTGACTCATGCCCCGTGTTCCTGTGTGCTTGCCTGTGTGTCCTCCCGTAAAACGGAGTTGTGATTGTTGTCTAGATCAGTGGTTCCCAAAGTCGGGGTCGCGACCCAAAGGTGGGCCGCGAGCAGCCACGGGTGGGCCGCGAGATGATTTAAAATTTTTTTTTATAAATAAATAAAAAAAAGAAAAAGAAAATATTTCTTATTTTTTCTTTTTTTCTTTTTTCTTTTTTTTTCAGGCCACTGAACTTAGAAGCAGGCCAGGGCAGTGTTTCTAGTTGTATTCTAAAATTCTATTCTATTGTATTCTAAAATGTGACTATATGGTTTTATATTAACTTAATAAATAAACAAAAACGAAAAATCTACTTATTTCAACGAACATTTCAAACTAAATAACAGATTATGCACATAAAACGCTGAAAACAACCGAAGCAACAATAGTATTTTAATGAGGCTATGATTATTATCATTATTATTTTGCAACAAGTTAGCCCTCTCATAAATAGCACATATAAATGAATAACTAACTTGAACTAACTTAATAGGATTGAAGTGATATTTGGCTTAAAAAATCAGTCGCCTGACAAAAAAAAAAAAAAAAAAAAGCCTGACGATGTGCATTGGGCCGCGGCTCTCTGACGCCTTATTTTCTGGGCCCTGGCCTGAAAAGTTTGGGAACCCCTGGTCTAGATGTATCTATGTATCTACCCTCTGTACAGCACTTTGGTTGACATGTGTCATGTTAAATGTGCTATATAAATAAATCTGATTGATTTGACTGTTATTTCAGAGAGAGGATCCAGACCCGTCACCAACTTCTTAAGGAACCTCTCTGCCTTGTCCAACTGGCACTCTATCTACACATCGGCTATTGCCTTCATTGTGAGTGCACACGCTCTTCATAATTCATGATGTTATTCATGTGTTCTAGATTAAAGGGGATAAGTGGACCATTCCATGCTAGATGGAGGAGGTGTCACTGCTGTCGTAACGTGTCATACCCTGTGAAAAACTGGGTTATATAACACACACGCACAGTTACAACTTGTCTGCATTTCCATACGAGTTGGTCCACAAACACTCCACCAGCGCAGTCACAGTGGCCATTTTGACATGTCATAACCGGGTAAACACAGGTGTACCTAATAATATTGGTTGCGTTCCATTTAGGTGCGCTATCGCCATTCCAGTGAGCCAGTATGCACACTATCAAGTCCCTGGCACACTTAAATGGAACAGAAGCATAATTAATGTTGTGCTTTAGTCATACCTGTGTTTACCCAGTTGCTGGGGAAAAGGGCCTATTGTCACTGAGGGAAGTCTTAATAATACAAAACACCAGTAGTAATAATAATAATAATAATAATAATAATAATAATAATAATAATAATAATAATAATAATAATAATAATAATAATACACTTTATTTGTATAGAACCTTTCATACAAGACGGAATAAAGTAAAACAATAGAAATAGCATAGAAATAGCAGCATGAATAACAATACAATAGCTCTCATGTACAATACAATAATCACAGTGTGGATGTAGTGAGCATTAAAAGGCTAAGGTGAAGGCATACGTTTTGAGCTTACTTTTGAACATATTTAGTGATCTAGCCTCCCTAATGTCCATATAGGTAAAGTGTTCCACAGCTTTGGTGCATACTTAGCAATGGCTGCATCCCTGGTTTTCTTTAGGCTGTTGCTGGGAACCTTCAGTAGTAGATGATCATCACTTATATGGGAACATGATCCTCTTAGGAGGAATCAGTGTGGACTGTGGGGGTGAGCTTGGGAGAGCGTCTGTCAGTGTATAAGTAAGGGATAATGTATAGCTACGAGGTCATTGTCGCAAAATAGTTGACCAACACGGAGTTTAGAATACCGAGGCACCTCGCTATCTCGAGTATAGCTATACATTATCCCGCTTATTACATGGCTAACTTACTAACAATATACCTAATTCATTTTACACCATCGACAAGACGAGATCAAATGCAGACGCAGTTGTTCTGTTCTGTGGCTCCGCGCTGTCATCGCCGGCAGCTTGCACTGATGAGTGCAGCTGTGCATATGCTGAGCAGCTTTCATGACTGTGATCTAAATGCTTGATTGCTCCGGCTGCGAACAGCGGTCATTATTGCTCGGTTGCCCCTGACAGCGGTCAGTTATCGAAAAATAACTGACCGCTGCTATGGGCAACCGAGCGCTATTGACCAATCACAATCAAGCATTTTCGCGAATGTTAAAACGTCATGTAATAAGTGTATTTAGTTGTCCTGTGTTTTGTTTTGTTTTGTTATGTATTGTATTTTATGTTAACCCCCCGAGTATGTTAAGACCCCCTCGAAAACGAGATGGCATATCTCAAGGGGTTTATCCTTCAAATACATTTCAAATCATATCTTTCTTGGGGGCATGTTAGTTGACAAGGGAATTGGCAATGTAGCTTGGTCCTGTTCCACTTAGGGCTTTGGATATGGACAGTATATTGTCCTGTACATCAAGTGACGTGCTTGCTTACCCCTCTGGCCACAGATCTACATGCACGCTGCGTGGCACGGCTGGGCCATCCCCATGCTCCTCTTCCTCGCCATCCTGAGACTGTCCTTGAACTACCTCATCGCCAGGTAACACGCTCACCTCTACCTTCACACTGACACTCACCAGCTCTGCTCCCAATGGACCTGTCTCAAACCCTGCCCCTTTTCTTGATCCTCCAATCACAACTGTCGCTTACCTCGGACAAACCTGGTTTGTCCGAGGTAAGCGACAGTTGTGATTGGAGGATCAAGAAAAGAGGGCAGGGTTTGAGACAGGTCAATTCTCCACTTGCACAATGTGGGGGTGTCATTATCCGGTTACGTCTTTAGCCCTCGTAGACTTCTTCCGGTCCTACTGTATCACAATACATTGAGTTTAGCAACTTTTCTCCCGTCAATTAAACAACTTTATTGTCACGTTTTTTTATTTATTTTTGAATTACTTTAAAAAAAAAAGTTTGTATTGTTAATCTGTTCACCGTTTTTATCGTTAGTATTGTCAATGTGTTGTTTTACAAAAGGAAATGTTTGTGGACTGTGGAGTTGTGGACAGGCTGCAGACGCAGAGGTAATGAAACTTTAGTATTATTATATTATAGAATGCAACAATCTATTTAATAAGCAAATGTTTGTAAAGTGTGTTTGTCAGTGGGGTCTTTTAAGGTTTTTGGGCTGTATTTCATGTAAAAAGGTTTACTGTTAGAGTTAGCCACATTTAGCATTTAGAGTGTATTAAATAGATTGTTGCATTCTATAATATAATAATATACAAGTTTCATTACCTCTCTGTCTGCAGCCTGTCCACAACTCCAGTCCACAAATATTTCCTTTTGATTTGAGGGTTCAGGGTTCACTTAACACCGCAGGTTGGTAAGAAGCTGAGACATTCACTGCCATGTTATAACTAAATACCGCTTCAGTATCTGAAAGCCATATCAACACCGCTTCAGTATCTGAAAGCCATATCAACACCGCTTCAGTATCTGAAAGCCATATCAACACCACTTCACTATCTGAAAGCCATATCAACACCACTTCACTATCTGAAAGCCATATCAACACCACTTCAGTATCTGAAAGCCATATCAACACCACTTCAGTATCTGAAAGCCATATCAACACCACTTCAGTATCTGAAAGCCATATCAACACCACTTCAGTATCTGAAAGCCATATCAACACCACTTCAGTATCTGAAAGCCATATCAACACCGCTTCAGTATCTGAAATAGTTTAGTGTGACCTTTAGTTACCGGTAAGTCAATAAGTTCATCCTGACTCTCTTTATTCCACCATTGCAGAGGTTGGAGGATCCAGTGGAGCATTGTGCCTGAGGTCTCGGAACCCATGGTAAGACGTCACGTCCCGTCATGTGACCCTGTGAGCCTGTGACCCTGTGAGCGAGAGTTTGTTCTTCTGGTTCAGGCAGCAGAAATCCATCCGGGCTGCAAGCTATAGCCTTCAATGGAAGCAGAGACGGAACCAGCTAGCCTGTAGGCTGTTGGCCAAAAAAACAAACACTTGAGAGGTTTAAGCTAGGCTAGTGGTCCATGTCCATTCCTTTGTGCTAACCTAGGCTAGCTTGCAGCCGGATAGCGTTCCACTGAACGCACAGAGAGGAAATTGGAATATATCTTCTTCTCTGGCTGTGGAGAAGACGATAAGCGCATCATGTTGGCATGTTTACATTTACATTTACATTTAGTCATTTAGCTGAACGCTTTTATCCAAAGCGACTTACAAGTTCTGTACGACAGGTCATCAGGAAGTGCACAACTCTTATCAGCTGAGTAACAATGTTCATCAAAGTGTTGCGTGTTACAGTGTAGGTTAGTGTATTAGGACAAGTGCATGACAGTAAGGTTAGTTAGGGTTAGATATATATATATATTTCTTTTATTATTTTTTTTATTATTATTTCAGATAATGGTTGAAGAAGTGCGTCTTTAGTCGACGGCGAAAGATTGGATGTTTGATGTTGGATGTTCAGGGCCGACAGTGGCTCGGGAGGTAGTAGAGCAGTCGTCTGGCAATCCGGAGGTTCCCGGTTTGATTCCCGCTCCTCCCGGGCAGCGTGTCGATGTGTCCTTGAGCAAGACACTTAACCCCTCCTAATTGCTCCCGATGAGCAGGTTGGCACCTTGCATTGGTTTGCATCCGCCGTCGGTGTGTGAATGTGTGAGTGATTGGGTGAAATGTGAGTAACAAATTGTAAAGCGCTTTGGATAAAAGCGCTATATATATATAAAAAAAAAAAAAAAAAAAACAGCCATATGTTCCTTTTATTAAGCATCTCTGAGAGTGATGCTATTGTCTATGTGGTCGTCCTCTGCGTTGGCTGGAAGTTGGACGTGCCGCAGTAGCCCTCAGGACACTGGGCCGTGGCTGACGAAACCACTTGACTTCTGGAGTGTTTTGTTTCCTGTAGGAAGCTCCTAAGGAGGACTTGACTGTGTCTGAGAAGTTTCAGCTCGTGCTCGACGTCGCACAGAAAGCACAGGTACGTCACTCTTTGTCAGTCCGTCACACACACATCACACAAACCATCCCTTTATTCCCATTTTGTGCAAATCATTCTTGTTTTTTTTTTCTCTCATCTTAGAACCTTTTTGGGAAGATGGCTGACGTTTTGGAGAAGATAAAGAAGTAAGGGAAAGTAGTGAGAGGTCACATGGTCCTGTGGGGTCACCGGTGGTCAATGTAGATGTAGAGTCAGTCACTGAATAACAATAATATTCTATTTGGGCGTCCGTGCTGATCGTGTCCCTCTCCCTACCTGTGTCTGTCTGTGTGTGTGTGTGTGTGTTAGTCTGTTCATGTGGGTCCAGCCGGACAGCACTCAGAAGCTCTACGTCTGTCTCTGGATGACATTCATCACCTCCTGTGTGATGCCATACAAACTGTTGGGCTTTATGATGGGTGAGACACGCATTACCTCTCTCTCTACCTCTCTTTGTCTCTACCTGTCTCTCTCTACCTTTGTCTCTCTCTCTCTCTCTATGCTTCTCTCTTTGTGTGTGTGTGTGTGTGTCTTAGGGGTGTAACGGTACACAAAAACCACGGCACGGTACGTACCTCGGTTTTGAAGTCGAGGTTCGGTTTACGGGTTTTCGGTACAGTGGGGGAAAGTTTGGCTTTCCATGTTCCACTCAGGGGTGATGTAGTGTGTAATGGTACTTGTAGGGCTGTCAACGAATATTCTATATTGAAATTAATATATCGACTTGTAAATAAAAAAAATTATAATAATAATTATATTAGATTGTGGGGGAAAAAACAGCCCCCGGTGGGCGGTCGTTAGTGGTTAACATACCGTTGTATTCGTTCGGTACACTACACAGCCGTACGGTACGGTACGGTACACACTGAAACGGTTCGGTTCGGTACGGATACGTGTACCTTTGCACCCCACAGTCTCTTTTTCTCTCTCTCTCTCTCTCTCTCTCTCTCTCTCTCTCTCTCTCTCTCTCTCTCTCTCTCTCTCTCTCTCTCTCTCTCTCTCTCTCTCTCTCTCTCTACTTGATCCATGTTTCGGGGGATGGTCACTAACAATAAAAGATGACCCACAACAACAATGCGAGTGGAAGTACATACCTAATTAGAGTAATTATAATGAGTTACTTTTCACCTCTGTATTGAAATACGAAAAATAAAATGTGTCATTAAAAGGACATCGATTGCACATTGATTGCTTTTGAACCGCCAACATTGTTGTCATGAAGGATTCATTTATAATAGTTCACTCTCTCTCACACCCTCTTTTTTTCCATCCCCCTCTTCTCCTCATCTGTCTCTCTTCCTCTGTTTATCTCCCTTTCTCCTCCTCATCTCTCCCTCTTCTCCTCATCTGTCTCTCTCTACCTCTCCTCATCTCTCCCTCTTCTCCTCATCTGTCTCTCTCCTCTCTCTCCTCCTCCTGTCTCTCCTCTCCCTCTTCTCTCTCTCCTCCTCTCCCCCTCTACTCCTCTATCTCTATCCCCCCCCTCTCCCCCCTCTCCTCTTCCTCTCCCCCTCTCCTCTATCTCTATCCCTCCCCCTCTCTTCATCTCTCCCCCTCCTCTATCTCTATCCCTCTCCCCCTCTCCTCCTCCTCTCCTCCTCTCCTCCTCCTCTCCCCCTCTCCTCCTCTATCTCTATCCCTCCCCCTCTCTTCATCCCTCCCCCTCTCTCACCCTCTCCCCCTCTCCTCCTCTATCTCTCCCCCTCTCCTCCTCCTCTCCCCCTCTCCTCCTCTATCTCTATCCCTCCCCCTCTCTTCATCTCTCCCCCTCCTCTCCCTCTCCTCTCCCCAGGCTTGTATGCTGGCATCAAGTTCTTCATCATTGACTTCCTCTTCAAGAGTTGTCCCAAGCTGAGGGACAAGTATGACACGTACTACATCATCTGGACCGGCCTGCCCACCGACCCGCAGCTCAAAGAGCGGAGCAACGCCATCATGACCCGACGGGTGAGAGGACCAAACTCACACACATACTCAAGAGAGGCACGCAAATGCTTGCATACTATTATGGAGCGTTTTATTTTTAATTTGTTTAAAGGACAATACCAGTCTAGTATTGACCTCTCACCGTTACCAGAGTTTGCCCCTGTCTTTGATAAATGTTGTGTTCATAGTTTTTTGTTGCTGATCTCAGGTTACCTTACTAAACACCATTCAAACTGCCACTGATGTTGAAAAGGGGTGGAACACACTCCATGGGACTAGAGAAGTTGTTTGAAGGTGTCCGGGCATAATAATTCAGCCTTCTGGAAACCACTGTAGTTGTTATTGTCTCCAGATTGATTGTATATTGTATATTCCTCTTTAACTTACTTTTTTACTTACTTTTTTACTATATGAAGCGCACTCTCAGGGGCTCATACAGAACCAAGCATTTCACCGTAAAGGACAAAATAATAAACAAACTTGAAACTTGAACTTGAACTTGGTTGCTGCTTGAGTAGAGTAGCTTGTAGTAAAGTTTTTAGTAACGTTAGTGGAAAATAAATAATGAGTGATTTTCACACGGGTGAATTACCAATGTCTAGCGACTTTTATATTTCCACCCCCTTTCAACATCGGTGGCAGTGGGAAAGGTAGGCTGAGATCTCCCATACATACACTTTATGCACACAAGACTTGTTAAAGGGGTGATCTCTGGTAATGGAGACACGTCAAAGTACGAGTGTGACACATTTACTTGACTATAGCTGTAGAAACAGGAGGCCTGTATAAAACCAGCAGATCAGTCATCACTGGGGATTCAAAAGGGAATGTAGTGACATAATGTTGCAAATCATATCGCCATGACAATAACTTAAGTGAATTACAAATAGGATAGTTAGTCCTAAAATGCACAAACGCACTAACGCACCAATCATTTGACACATACACACACACACGCGTCACAAAAGAGCACACGACAGTGTTGCATACAGCACCATGACCAACTCTCCTGCCCACAGTTTCTTGTCATAGCCGGCCATGAGGCTCGCTCTTAAAGGACAAAAAGCAAGGCACCCGGGAGCTCCAGTAGCTCACCGCGTATCTCGGCGCTATTTCGGCGTCGGGGACAACCGTGCGCGTCACGGATCTGGGGTACACGAGTTCGACTCCCGGACTCGCCGTATTTTCTCAGAGTGTCTTCCCCTGATCTATATCCCATTCAACCTGTTTCTGTCGGTCATGCTTGACCAGAAAAAGCGATAAACGCTAAAAAGAACCAGCTGTCTGGTCAAAGTAAAAAAAAAAAAAAAAAAAAAAAGCAAGGCACCCTTTTCACATCATCTTTTACCGCTACTGAAGAATTAAAGTTATTTTCTGCAGATTCACCATTGCTTTTGGCTTCCATCTGAACATGTGCCTTAACCCTTTCACTGCCGCACTACCAAATGGTTAACCCTTTCACTGCGACAATACACAGAATGTTAACCCTTTCACTGCCACACGACAGCAGGTTAACCCTTTACTATCACACTACAGACGGTTAACCGTCTGTAGTGTGATAGTAAAGGGTTAACCTGCTGTCGTGTGGCAGTGAAAGGGTTAAAGGTAGAATATCTAAGGCCGTCAAACGGTGACCTCTAGGCTAAAGAGTCCTGCTTGGCATTACTTTTTGTTTAGTTTTGGACTGAGGTTTGTGATGGAGTTTATAAACTAAATTATAAAACTAAACATGATACACAACGTATATTCTATCTATACAAACTATGCTATGCGAATAAGCTATGAACTATGAACTAAACTAAACTATATACTCAACATAACACACAACATATATTATATCTATACAAAATCATTAACAGTCAAATATTATGTCAAAAGAAGGCAAGAATCTGTAACTCACATTATCAAAAAGACTGGTTTGGTCCTTTTGAGTATAGCACAATATATACAGTACGTCCATTTCCATTATGACCAGTGGCTCCCGACTAAATCTGATTGAATCTACTGATCCTCTGCATTAGCCTCTTGATAGAACATTGTATTCACTCATTTCTTTTTACATATTTCACTTAAAGGGACAATCCACCCTAAATAGAATGAATCCTGGGGCTGCTCCATAGACAGTGAGTAGTGGAACAACTTCCACTATGACAGTAACCATGGTGATTTTACTGGGCTATGATGACAGTATGACAGTACCCATGGTGATTTTAATGGGATATGATGACAGTATGACAGTACCCATGGTGATTTTAATGCGATATGATGACAGTATGACAGTACCCATGGTGATTTTAATGCGATATGATGACAGTATGACAGTACCCATGGTGATTTTAATGCGATATGATGACAGTATGACAGTACCCCTGGTGATTTTACTGGGATATGGGATACATTTAAATAAAACAAATTTGGATGTAATGGCTCAACCAAAACTTTTATGAGCCCATAAAGTTGTTTATAGGTATTGGCCTAACTGTCCAAGACCATTGGAATAACACAATGTAAATGATTGTTTTAGGGTGGGTTTTCCCGTTAATATCTGCCCTCGCTGTGTGTGTGTGTGTGTGTGTGTGTGTGTGTGTGTGTGTGTGTGTGTGTGTGTGTGTGTGTGTGTGTGTGTGTGTGTGTGTGTGTGTGTGTGTGTGTGTGTGTGTGTGTGTGTGTGTGTGTGTGTGTGTGTGTGTGTGTGTGTGTGTGTGTGTGTGTGTGTGTGTGTGCACATATGCGCAATTTGTACGTCTGCTTGCTTCTGTCTTTGCTGTGGTGACGGTCACAGGTATGTTCTGTTGTCTCTTTCTCTCAGCTCTCTGGCTCTGAGAAGGTAGGGACTCTCCCCTCGGCTTAATTACTAGTGCCTGAGTGTGTCACCAGCTGACGCTGAGCTCTGTGTGTGTGTGTGTACGAGAGAGAGTGCAGTAAGTGTGTATGTGGAAATGAGCGTGTGCAGTTTGTGAGTGGGCGTGGGCCGTGACACACCTCGTGAGCTCAAGTGTTTGCAAACAAATGGCTCAAAGTGTCATATTATTGGCCATTGGCTAGAATGTAAAGATCCCCTCCAATCAAAGACGTGTTTTTTCTTTTATGTTTAACTCCTCTTGGAGGCATAACTTTGACTATACAGATTGTTATTGGTGAAGAACTTGTCACCAGAACATCTTTTTCACATTATGCTCCTGGAGAGAGAGAGTGCTTCGCTGTACTTCCCTGAAACCTGGGTTGCATGTCACTCACTAATAATATAATCATGGGCCAATATGTGGTAACTTGACACCTTTAGCTTCAGCATACACAGAAAACGTAGATATTGACACGTCTTGAAAGGATATAAGATGCCGGCTTAGAATTCCCTGTAAATATCAATGGGTGCTTGTTGACAATTTGCATATTCATAGATCCTTGCATTCTTAATGAGGGTAAATGTGTGCCGTCGGGCACAAATTTGTTATTCAATATAGACAAATGTTCACGGGTTAAAATACATCTGGAGGGGATCTTTAATATTCACCATTATTTGGGCTGTCCATGTGTGAAACGGTTTGAAATGATCATAATATCAAAATTCACAGACATGCCCTGTGAGAACTGTGTTGTATTTAACCAGCTGTAACGCATGACACATATATTCTCCCCTTAGAGACGTTCAGATTTGTACAACACTATTTCAATGATGTTGATGTTGATACAAAAAAAAAGTCCTTTCTCAGCACAATCCATACTAAGCTCTGGATAGTTAGCCACAAACCAGTATGAGGAACAGCATGGATTGTGCTAAGAAAAGGACTCTACGCGTCGGCATCCATCATTGGTGAGTAAGAAATAGGGCCACGGTACCAAAAATCTGAACTATCCCTTTAATAGTAGCTTGCTGAATCCGTACATTCCACTTTATTTCACCTACATAGTCGTTAGTTGTAGTACAGTTTCTTAGTAACATTTGCTTGTTGTGTAGGTTAGCTTTAGCTAAAAGAATCCTGCAAATTTGAGTGATCCCAGTATTAACATCTAAGAAGAAAATACGAATCATTCACTAAATGGATATGGCTGTGTCTTTAGAACTCCGCCTTGATCACCAGGTGAGCAGCAGTAAGACAAGGGCCCTTTCAAGTGTACACTACCCAAGGTTGTGTCTTTCAAGTGTACACTACCCAAGGTTGTGTCTTCCAAGTGTACACTACCCAAGGTTGTGTCTTCCAAGTGTACACTACCCAAGGTTGTGTCTTCCAAGTGTACACTACCCAAGGTTGTGTCTTTCAAGTGTACACTACCCAAGGTTGTGTCTTCCAAGTGTACACTACCCAAGGTTGTGTCTTTCAAGTGTACACTACCCAAGGTTGTGTCTTCCAAGTGTACACTACCCAAGGTTGTGTCTTTCAAGTGTACACTACCCAAGGTTGTGTCTTGCCTGAGCATGACAGGGAACTGCATTCATCGGCATGCCAACTTACCGTTGTAACCGCTCTCCTAACCCCGCCATTGGTTTACTAATCTGCCAAATGACACACACCGTACCGTAGGGCTTGATGATACATGGTCATGATTACACTATGATATGATATGTATTTTCACTTGGACCATTAGACTAACAGATGGCGCCCCCTAGCAGCTGTACTGTACTGTTATGTAATATTATGAAGTATGGGCAACATGGCGAGGCCAGAGAGGGACCTTTGCTCTTGGCTTTGCACGAGACCCTCCCCACCCCGCACCTCCGCGGCTGCTCCTTTAGACACTTTGCAAGGCTACTAGATCAGAAAATAGCATAACTTTAAAGGGATGGTTCCGATTTTTGGAACCCCCGGGCCTAACGGCGATGTTGATGGATGAGACGGATTCTCGGCACGATCCATGCTTTTCCTCCTTACAACCACAAACCGGACCTAGTATGAGGAACAGTGTCGATTGTGCTGAGAAAAGACTCTACCGATCAACACCATCATTGGTGAGTTAAAAAAATCTGAACTATCCCTTTAACTTTACTTTTGATGTTGATGAAAAATTAGCTCTACTTTCTGACGAGGCAAAGTAAGAGCTTCCGTTAGGTGGGCTGCTATTGGACGGCAGGAGGTGGTGTAGCACCAGTCTCTCTCTGCTCCAGACTCTCATCTCTCAACACTCTATCCTGTATCCTCTGTCCTCCTCAACCCCCTCTCGCCCTCTTCTATCTCTCCATCCACCCCTCTCTCCATCCTCATCTCTCTCCTCTTCCTCTTCTCTCTTCCTGCTCCCTCTTTATCTCCTCCCCCCATTGTCCTTCTATGGTACCTTGTCCCTCTCTCTCTCTCTCTCTCTCTCTCTCTCTGTCTCTCTCTCTCTCTGTCTCTCTCTCTGTATCTCTCTCTCTGTATCTATCTCGGTCTCTCTCTCTCTGTGTGTCTCTGTCTCTCTCTCCTTTCGGTGTCTGTCTCTTTTTGTGTCTCTGTATCTCTCTGTATCTTTTTCTGTCTCTCTCTGTCTGTCTTTCTCTCTCTCTGTCTGTCTGTCTCTCTCTCTCTGACTGTCTCTCTCTCTCACTCTGTCTGTCTGTCTCTCTCTCTCTGTCTGTCTTTCTCTCTCTTTCACTCTGTCTCTCTGTCTCTCTCTCTGTCTCTCTCTCTCTCTCTCTCTCTCTCTCTCTCTCTCTCTCTCTCTCTCTCTCTCTCTCTCTCTCTCTCTCTCTCTCTCTCTCTCTCTCTCTGTCTCTCTCTCACTCTGTCTCTCTCTAGATTCAGCCGATGGCGTCTCGTAGTAACCTGGCGACCATCCCGAGTGGCCTGAGCAGGGAGGAGGAGACGGGTCGTGCCTACTGCACCAAGAAGGGGGCCTTCCACGAGGTCTTCAACCTGCCCGAGATGGAGCGCCCCCTATCAGGTGAGACGCAGAGGCCAACTCAAGTATTATCTGGACAAGGATCACCCTGTCTTAGAATGGACCAAAGAAGATTGTAGCAATAGCATGATGTTGGGAAACCGATCCAAATTGTGTTTGCTCAATGGTGTTTTAAAGAAATACATAGACATTCTGGCAAATAAAGGCCATAAAGACTGGCACCAATCTTGCCTCTCTGCCTCCAATGTGAAGGGCAGTATGCTGTATATGCCATGCTTATCAAAGTGGGCGGCAGTGGCTCAGGAGGTAGAGCCGTCGTTTGGTAATCAGAAGGTTTCCGGTTTGATTGGCAGCGTGTCCTTGAGCAAGACACTTAACCCCTAACTGCTCCAGATGAGCAGGTTGGCACAAGTTGTAAAGTTATTTGGGGAAAAAAGCTATATAAACGCAATCCATTTACCCTCAAAGCTGTTTAAAACAGATTGTTTTAGCGGCCTGTCTGTGTACAGAGGCTAGTAGAATAGTTCCTAAGTCTAATTTACCCATTTCTCATACTATTTTCAAATCATGAAATATGTTCATCCAACTTGCGGATTTGCGTGAAGTCCTTTTACCTTACTGTAGAGATGATGCAACTTTGTAATATCCAATAGACCATCGTGTGTCTTAAGTCATTAATTCCTCATACTAGCTCTGGAGAGTTGGCCACAAACCAATGTAAAGTCAATGAGGTCAAGCTCTAGTCTGTACAAACTGGCTCGCTGAAATGTACCTTGTGTACACTATGGAATATTCAGCGAGCCTCAGTCTGCTTGTACAGACAGGAGCTCGACCCCCTTGACTTTGCATTAGTCAGCTATAAGGCTGAGACGATATGCCATTTGGAAGAATTGATAAATCGGGACCAAATTATCGATAAATATAGATGTTTTTATTAGTATACAAAATATTATTTAAACAACAAATTTATGTTTATTTTGCAGCAATTCTTTGTTGTTGCCGCCATCTTTAGTGTTACAGATTTCCCCATTCAAAACTACCACAGTGATCCTTCTCATTTTATAGTCGGTGGTCTCTGGATGTGATGGAGGAGTGCACTGCATATTGAATGCACAGTGCAGAGTTGCGATTCAACTGAATTTACATGAAATGGGGATGTTTTAACTAAAACATGCCACAAGACCTAGTATTTTAGTACAGTATAAAGTAGGGATGCTCGATATTGGCTTTTTTACCGATATACCGATATTGTCCAACTCTTAATTTCCGATACCGATATCAACCGATACCGATATATGCAGGGTCTCCCCCCCCCCCCCAAAAAACGGAATAATTTCAGGTAATTAACATTACATATCTCTTGTCGTGGAATGAACACATTAACATTATGCATACTTTTGACAATAAATAAAATCAGAATTTGTTCTTACTTGCTTGCCTGGGTAAATAAAGGTTATAGAAATGTAAAAAAAAAAAAAAAAAATTTAAACCGATACCGATATTTTCCGATATCACATTTTAATGCCAATATCGGCCGCTAATATCGGACATCCCTAGTATAAAGTATTAAAAATAATTATAATAATAATTATCGATATATCGATAAGTGGTCTCAGCCTTAGTTAGCTAGCCAGAGCTAGAATGAGGAACAGCATGGATTGCTGAGAAGATACTCTACCAATCAACATAATCTTTGGTGAGTAAGTAATGAGGCTCAAGAAATCACAACTATCCCTTTTAAAATACACTGTGGCGAATCATTGAGGCGCAGAGGGGAGACCGGTATCTATTCCTAATTGTTACCATCTTCTAGTAACTCGTCGTAGGTTGATCAAATACCTTATTTAAAATACCTTTAATTAGGGATGTCCCGATCCGATCACGTGATTTTCCGAAGATCGGAAAAAATATATATATATATATATTGGATTTTTTTTTTTTTTTTTTTTTTTATTCAACAAACATGACCATGTTCACGTCTTAAACTCATACTGACGCCTTAGTTTTGGTTTTAAATTGCATATCATCATTCATTTATTTATTGTCACACAGAGCAGAAGAATTTTGCCAAAACAAACCAATAGCATCCAGCTGCAGAACGGCAGACCAGCCACACTCTCAGACCCAAACGCATTTCCTTTGATTTAATTGTACATCAAATGATTTATGTCAAGGATTGCAATGCCTCGCTTGAATGAAGTTAACTTTTCACCTGGATAACGTCAACATTCAGGGTGAATGTAATGTGAGAAATTGGGATAAAATTATTATTTTTATTTTTATTTTTTGATCGGATCGGGAAAGTTTGGTATCGGTAGATACTCAAAAGCACATGATCGGGATCGGATCGGGAGCAAAAAAATGTGATCGGGACATCCCTACCTTTAATATTTCAAACCATAGAGTTGCCGTTGTCATGAGATGTGTTGTTCTGTGCTGCTGGCAGTGTGTGAGAACGGCTGGAGGTGCTGCCTGATCAACAGAGACAGGAAGATGCCGACGGACTACATCCGGAACGGAGTGCTCTACGTCACAGAGAGGTAAGTAGGACATCAACCTTCTCTGTATCCATGTCTCTCTCTCTGTATCCATGTCTCTCTCTCTCTGTATCTATGTCTCTCTCTCTCTGTATCTATGTCTCTCTCTCTCTGTATCCATGTCTCTCTCTCTCTGTATCTATGTCTCTCTCTCTCTGTATCTATGTCTCTCTCTCTCCGTCTCCTCTGCCTCTCTCTCTCTGTATCCATGTCTCTCTCTCTCTCTCTCTCTCTCTCTGTATCTATGTCTCTCTCTCTCTCTGTATCTATGTCTCTCTCTCTCTGTATCCATGTCTGTCTCTCTCTCTGTATCTATGTCTCTCTCTCTCCGTCTCCTCTGCCTCTCTCTCTCTGTATCCATGTCTCTCTCTCAATTCAATTCAATTCAAATAGGCTTTATTGGCATGAAATATTAACATACTTATTGCCAAAGCAAGTTCAACATACAAACAATAACATATATATTAAGCAATACAATATCATAATATTAGTAATAACAGTAAGGACAATCAACAAGAAACATATTAATTTACAAAATAGTCACTCGATCGGGTAGTCATTTTTCAAGTGTGGCCATTCAGATACATTTACAGGGCTTGTTCTCTTATTTTGTGACAACCGTCTACATATTTTGCAGCTAATGCTGTACACTGACTTTTCTCCCCACACATGTATAGTAGCTTTTGGTGATCAGGGAGATGGATAAACTGTGCATCAGTTTTGTTTATTTTATCAAAGAAGACTTCTCTTAGGTCCTTGTATTTCTCACAGTATAGCAGGAAGTGAGGTTCTGTCTCAATGTCCCCCTGATGGCAAAGTGAACACAGCCTGGCCTCTCTGGGCAGCCAGTTTTGCCTGTGACGGCCTGTTTCTATGGCTAGACTATGTCCACTCAGTCTGTACCGTGTCAATGTTTTTCTTAATTTTATCTCATTCACAGTAGTCAGGTATTCTGCCACCATGTACTCTCTGTTTAGGGTCAAATAGAATTCTAATTTACTTTGAGATTTGGTTGATTTGTTCCAATATTCTATATAGTTTTCTTTTTGTTTTGAGATTATTTGGTTGGGCCAGATTTTTTGGTATCTGTCCTGGAGCATTTGTGGGCAGAGCTTTCTGACTAGCTGGCAGAGGGGACTCTTATCTGGGTTCATCTCTTGGCTCTGAAGGGCTTTGTAGTGGTAGGAGTGGGGGTCACTTGATTGGAGGTGTGTGTAAAATTTTATGGCTCGCTTTTGAATTTGAATGATTAGGGGGTATTGGCCAAGTTCTGCCCTGCATGCATTATTGGCAGTGTGTCTGTGGACCTTAAGTAGGTTTTTGCACAATTCTGCATGCAGTACTTCTAATGGGTGTTTTTCCCATTTTGGGAAATCTTGGTTAGTTAATGGACCCCACACTTCACTGCCATATAATATTATTGGATTTATTACGGAATTTAGAATTTTGAGCCAGGTCCTAATTGGGATGTCAATTGGAATTTTCCTTTTGATGGCATAAAAAGCCCTTCTTCCCTTCTCCTTCAATTCATTCACAGCCATATTGAAGTTTCCATTATGATTTATTTTCAATCCCAAATATGGGTAGCTTTTTGTGTTTTCTAATATGTGTGTGCCTAATTTAAATGTATTATGTGAACTCTGAGACTCGTGTCTCCTTTGAAAAATCATGACTTTAGTCTTCTTCATGTTTACGTTCAGAGACCATGTCTGGCAGAACTGGTGGAGGATGTCTAGGTTCTGTTGTAGACCCTCTTTAGTGGCTGACAGCAGAACCAGATCATCTGCGTACATCAGTAATTTTACATTGGTATCGTGCAGAGTCAGACCGGGTGCAGTAGAAAGTTCTAATAACTTTGCTAATTCATTTATATATATATTAAACAATGTTGGGCTTAAATTGCACCCCTGGCGGACTCCGCGACCCTGGGTGAAGAAATTTGTTCTTTTATTTCCAATTCTAACAGCACATCTGTTTTTTGTGTACATGGATTTGATCAAGTCATATGTATTTCCTCCAACACCACTTTCTAGAATTTTGAAGAAAAGACCTTTGTGCCAAATTGAGTCAAAAGCTTTTTCAAAATCGACAAAGCAGGAATATATTTTGTTTTTGTTCTGTTTTACGTGAATGTCAATTAGGGTTTTAAGAGTGTATATATGGTCAGAGGTACGATAATTTGGTAAGAATCCGAATTGGCTTTTACTTAGAACGCTGTGTTCTGTAAGGAATTCTATGAGTCTGGTGTTGATGATACTACATAGAAGTTTGCCCAAATTACTCGTCACACAGATACCCCTATAGTTTTTTGGGTCATGTTTATCTCCACTCTTGAAAATTGGGGTTATGAGTCCTTCATTCCAGACATCAGGAAAATAGCCTAGATTTAGTGTCAAATTGAATAATTTTAAAATAGCCAATTGGAATTTTTCAGAGCTGTGTTTAATCATTTCATTTAATATGCCATCTGTACCACAGGCCTTTCTAGCTTTAAGGCACTGGAGTTTTGATTTCAGCTCTTGTTCTGTGATTGGGAAGTCTAGAGGGTTTTGATTATCCTTTATGATATTTTCCCATTTTTGTAATTTTTCACATATCTGGCTGGTTTCCGTTTTTGTATTCAGGGGTACAGTTGTAAAGAGTGATGTGAAGTGGTTTGTCTCTCTCTGTATCCATGTCTCTCTCTCTCTGTATCCATGTCTCTCTCTCTCTGTATCTATGTCTCTCTCTCTCCGTCTCCTCTGCCTCTCTCTCTCTGTATCTATGTCTCTCTCTCTCTGTATCCATGTCTCTCTCTCTCTCTGTATCTATGTCTCTCTCTCTGTATCCATGTCTCTCTCTCTCTGTATCCATGTCTCTCTCTCTCTCTGTATCCATGTCTCTCTCTCTCTCCGTCTCCTCTGTCTCTCTCTCTCTGTATCCATGTCTCTCTCTCTCCGTCTCCTCTGCCTCTCTCTCTCTGTATCCATGTCTCTCTCTCTCTGTATCCATGTCTCTCTCTCTCTGTATCCATGTCTCTCTCTCTGTATCCATGTCTTTCTCTCTCTGTATCCATGTCTCTCTCTCTCTGTCTCCTCTGCCTCTCTCTCTGTATCCATGTCTCTTTCTCTCTGTATCCATGTTTCTCTCTCTCTGTATCCATGTCTCTCTCTCTCCGTCTCCTCTGCCTCTCTCTCTCTGTATCCATTTCTCTCTCTCTGTATCCATGTATCTCTCTCTCTCTGTATCCATGTCTCTCTCTCTCTCTGTATCCATGTCTCTCTCTCTCTGTATCCATGTCTCTCTCTCTCTGTCTCCTCTGCCTTTCTCTCTGTATCCATGTCTCTCTCTCTCTGTCTCCTCTCCAGATGAGATTGCGCCAATGGTTTGCATTGCATTGAGTGCCATGTTGTGATTTGAGTGGTTCTGCAAATAGTCAAGTGTCATTTAGCTCACAAAGAACTATTTTAATAGCCCTATTTTCAGAGGTTCCGCCTAAAGGTACAT
>NC_140179.1:91032348-91044848 GCF_963971535.1 Notolepis coatsorum | reverse complement strand
AATGAGGATTTTGTTTTGCATATAATTTCACACGCATCCAAAAACCCTAAGCCGTTTTGCACACATTAATTTAGTTCGACAGTTATTGTGAGTAAATTAGTTTGAATATGACCAGTGATGTGATCGGGGACATTGAATCCCTGTGTTGCAGCTCAATGAAATTATATGGCAGCAGACTATAGCAGTCCCTCTACGACGAGGTATTTCTATTTTACATCTACACATCATTTCATGGTGCTGTTACTGTCAAACTAAATTAATGTGTGCAAAACAGTTTTTGGATGCGTGTGAAATTATGTGCAAAATAAATCGGCATTGTTTATTTTTTTTTGGTGAAGTGCCGCTTTAAGGCCTATACCCATACAGGGCGGCAGTTTGGTTAGGGTCGCTAGTTCGATCTCCCAGTACCGTCGGTGCCAATACGGCTGAAGTCCCCCCTGAGCAAGGGCCCCTGACCCTCATGTCTATGTACCTACCTGCTCCAAGGACGGCTATTGAAAAGTAGCTAATGTTAGCTCAAGTATTGATACAACACCACAGGCGGTTGCTAGCAATATGTCATTGTGGTTGCATCTGTCCTTGCAAAAATAAACCATACATATAACGACTTGTGTTATTTTAGTTTTGGTTGACTAGTTGGGATGTTGCACTGTCTCGCTGACTTGTTTAAAATACGTAAATAAAAGTATTATGGACCACAGGAAAAAGGGTACATAATATATGTTCTGTTATCTATATATATATATATGTATATATATATATACAGTAGGTATATAATTGAAAATGTTAAAAACTGTTGAGTTCCCCTGCTGGGGAGGGAACCATCCATAACCCTAACTTTGTCTTAACTATTTATGCGAATGTTAAAACTAACCTTAACTCGAACTATAATCATTAGTTAACTAAGTTAGATAGTGGTGAGAGCAACTCGCCTGCGACTGTAATGATTGTTGGTTCAACTCCTGGTTGCAGTGTTTGTTTTGGACTTTTGTCGATACAATATGTAAATATATTATTTATGGCTACAACATAACATGCATTATGAATCCGTTTCCCTGTGGTTGATTAGCACTTTGTTTACATTTTCTGATGAGACTGTGTTGGCACTGTACTGTACTGTACAGTGCAGCACCTATTGTATTAATACTGGATCACTTTAGGTCAGATGATTATAAAAGTGGCCATACTGATATGCTACGGACATTATCACAATATTGGCGCCTCTGGAAGACATTTTAAAATATCATCTCTTGCTGGCTGCTATATCGTCTTTTAGCTCAATTATGCATATAAATGAATATTGGATAAATGCACTTCTGTGATAGATGTTTTATTATGGCGTGCAATTGTGATGAGCTTTATCTGGGAGTGGGGGTTTCAAGCTATATTCCAAGAGCTTCAATCTGCATTCCAAGAGCTTCAATCTGCATTCCAAAAGCTTCAATCTGCATTCCAAGAGCTTCAATCTGCATTCCAAGAGCTTCAATCTGCATTCCAAGAGCTTCAATCTGCATTCCAAAAGCTTCAATCTGCATTCCAAGAGCTTCAATCTGCATTCCAAAAGCTTCAATCTGCATTCCAAGAGCTTCAATCTGCATTCCAAGAGCTTCAATCTGCATTCCAAGAGCTTCAAGCTGCATATTTTTTTTGTCAAACCAAGACACCCCATTTTAAAAGTGTTGTATTGCGGCAAAGCAGTTTGACAACAATTCGTTCATCCAACCCTCTGGATTCCTGATAACTTAAAGGTTGATATTATGGAAAACGGCTGTCTTAGTCTTAGTGTGGATTTTGGCGTCTGAAATGTTATTTATGCAATGGCGGACAAATGACACCGGTACTTCCTTACTGTTTGGCCAAGGTTGTTACCTGAACTCGAGCAGTAGCTTAGCATTAATTAATCAGTTAGCTGCCCTTCTTTGAGCCAGGAACACTGCCTCCCTAATCTACTGCCCAGTTTGTAAAGTCATTTATCCAATCGGGTGCATTCCACATGGGGAAATGGGAAGTAGGGACGGGATTGATGCATGCAACATGTAAACATTTATTTTGGACCTGCAAACGTTTTTTTTATTATAAATGAATTAATCAATAGTGACAAAAAAAAACACAGATGTGGTTCTTGAAGAATGAATGGCTGTCAGAAAAAGGGACAGTGTCCAAGAAGAGTGAGGGAGATCCGAGTGCAAGAAGTAAGAGCAGAAAGGAACGTGTCCTAAGAAAGAAAAGTGTTCTATGCAGAATTGATTGATTGATTGATTGATTGAAAATTTTATTAACAGATTGCAGAATGGGTACAATACAGTACAGCTCAATACACACAATTGTTAAGGGGATGCAGACCAGAGAAAGACTTTCGTCTTGTTTACATCAGGGTCCACCATTTTCAATTCATCATGAAGGGACAGTGTTCTATACAAAAATGACAGTGTTCTATGAAGAAAGGAAAGTGTTATATGCAGAAAGGACAGTGTGCTATGCAGAAAGGACTGTTATATGCAGAAACGACAGTGTCCTATGAAGAAAGGAAAGTGTTCTATGCAAAAATGTGTGTTCTATGCAGAAAGGAATGTGTCCTATGCAGAAAGGACAGTGTTATATGCAGAAAGGACAGTTATATGCAGAAAGGACAGTGTTATATGCAGAAAGGACAGTGTTATATGCAGAAGAGACAGTGTTCTATGCAGAAAGGACAGTGTTATATGCAGAAGAGACAGTGTTCTATGCAGAAAGGACAGTGTTATATGCAGAAGAGACAGTGTTATATGCAGAAAGGACAGTGTTATATGCAGAAAGGACAGTGTTATATGCAGAAAGGACAGTTATATGCAGAAAGGACAGTGTTATATGCAGAAAGGACAGTTATATGCAGAAAGGACAGTTATATGCAGAAAGGACAGTGTTATATGCAGAAGAGACAGTGTTATATGCAGAAAGGACAGTGTTATATGCAGAAGAGACAGTGTCCTATGCAGAAAGGACCGTGTTCTATGCAGAAGAGACAGTGTTATATGCAGAAAGGACAGTGTTATATGCAGAAGAGACAGTGTCCTATGCAGAAAGGACCGTGTTCTATGCAAACAGACAGTGTTCTATGCAGAAGAGACAGTGTTATATGCAGAAAGGACAGTGTTATATGCAGAAAGGACAGTTATATGCAGAAAGGACAGTTATATGCAGAAAGGACAGTGTTATATGCAGAAAGGACAGTGTTCTATGAAGAAAGGAAAGTGTCCTATGCAAAAATGACTGTTCTATGCAGAAAGGACCGTGTTCTATGCAAACAGACAGTGTTCTATGCAGAAGGGACAGTGTTCTAAGATAAGATGATCCTTTATTAATCCCCTTGGGGAAATTCAGGTGTCAAAGTCAAAGCAGCATGCGGGGCGGGGGGGGGGGGGGGGGGGGGTACAGAGCTTCACAGTCCTTTTCTCCACTTGCACGATGTGCGAGTGGCATATCCGGTTACATCTTCCCACGTGTAGCATAGGGGGGATATAAAATATTGCACTATTCCCTTGGTGTTACACAGTAGTTTCTCGTATTGTACGGGGGGGGGGGGGGTTCAGAGGAGATTGTTTTGCTTAAATCTTAGCCGAGTTTAGTGCACGTATGGCCCTGGGGTAGAAACTGAACGATGTCTGTTAGTCCAGGTGGGCACTGCAGGCATGACACTGAAACGCCTGCCTGGGCGCAGCCGTGGCCCGTATGAGGTGTTTGTTGCCAGGGTGGTGTGGCGGGTCTTTGAGTATTTTGACTGCCTTCTTGAGACAGCGTTGAGTTGTAAAGTTCTTCCAGGGAGGGGAGGGGAGAGGGCATCCAATGATCTTCTGGGCCGAGTTGACGACCCTCTACGCAGCGATTTCCTCTCGGCGGCGGCTGAGGAACCACACGCTGATGCAGTGCGTGACGTGAGGATGCTTTCCACGGAGCAGCGGTAGAAGGACACAAGCAGGTCTTGTTGTCTGAGATGGTCGTTTCTGAGTATTCTCAGGAAGTAGAGTCTCTGTTGTGCCTTCTTCTTCACGATCGCCGTGGTGTTGGTTCTCCAGGCCAGGTCATCCTCCAGGTGGACGCCCGCCCAGCAGGAATCTGATGCCTGAGACTCTCCACGCATCCCTTCTTCCTCCTGTAGTCCACGATCATCTCCTGGGTTTTTTAGCTTGTTCAGCTGCCGGTTGTTGGTTTTACACAGGGCTGACCTCCACCTCCTCGCGTAGAACCATATGAAATCCGTTTTATTTTTTTCCAAATTCCATTTAATTTTTTTCCAAATTCCATTTTTTCCGTTTTAATATTTCAGAATTCTGTATTTTGCTTTGTACGCTCATTTTACCATCAGAAATAGTGTCTAATAAGTGGGAATGAATAAATGTCCACAATTTAATAAGATATAACAGTCCATTTAAGCTTCGTTCGATGGGCATGGGATTCGAATATGAAAAAAAAAATTATTATTAAAAAAAAAAAAAAATTATATATATTTTTGCAAAATCAACTCTGCCTCTCTTTGTTAACTACAACAAGCAATGCTGTTTGTTATTTAAGATGAGGTCGGACTCGGCACTGACAGATTTGTGTTCATTGTGCTGCTTTTATAAAGCCTCAAATGACGGCTTACAATATTTCATGAAAGCAAAGTGTTTTGTTTGTCTAAGATTTTAAAAGGTTTAAACTTTACAGCACTGACAAAGTTGAACAAAGTGCTGTACAAGTCCCACAGCATAAAAAAAAAAAAAATTATTTTAAACTTTTTTTTTTTATAGTGGATTCCATTTTTATTGCTCAATTCCGCGATTCCGTCCGCGATTCCGTGATCGCGGATTCCATATGGCTCTATCCTCGCGTTACGCAGTCTCGTCGCCTTTGGAGATACAGCCCACCGCGGTGGTGTCGTCAGCGAACTTGATGATGGCGTCGCTGGGGTGGACTGCAGTGAAGTCGTGGGTGTCGATGGAGTAGAATAGCCCTGAGGGGATCCGGTGCTGAGGCTGATGGCTGTGGAGGTGTGGGGGCCTATCCTGACCCTCTGGGGGGCGGTCAGACAGGAAGTCCTTTGACCACCGGCAGAGGGGGTGGTCTAGTCCGAGATCTAGGAGTTTGGGAAACATACACGTACAGTACTTCAGATGTACTGTGTTTATTACATATTTGTATCTTACTGTGTACAGAGCAATAATACAAAAATATACTTCATCCAGATACGATTATCTCTCGTGTTCATTTTGCATTGAATTTGACAATAAAATATAAAACTGCGTCAAAAGTAATCCAAGTCATTACATTCTGGTACCTTTTAACGTTTAACGTAGTAAGTGGCTGCTAGAACAGTGCACTACTGTACTTATCTCTGAAACCGTTTCTTGTTGTCAATGTTGACTGTAGATATGGCCTCCATCAGCAGTGTGTCTGAAGAACAGTTCCTGTGTCCTATCTGTCTGGATGTCCTCAATAATCCAGTCACTACTCCATGTGGACACAACTACTGCAAAGCCTGTATCACACAGTACTGGGATAGTATGGACCAAATTCCTCCTCATCACCGTCCTTAATAATACATCCCACTATCGCAGAGTCATCAGAACATTTCTGAAGGTGGCAGGACTCTGACCGACAGTGGAAGTCGTTGGTGTAGTAGACAGTGAGGAGGAAGGGAGAGAGGACTGTCCCCTGGGGGGGCCCCGGTGTTGCTGACCAGTCTGTCTGACACACAGCTCCGTAGGCGCACGTACTGTGGTCTGCCCGTCAGATAGTCCACAACCCAGGACACCAGGGGGGCCTCTACCTGCATCACCTCTAACTTCTCACGCAGCAGCCCAGGCCGTATGGTATCAAAAACACTGGAGAAGTAAAAAAAAAACATGACTCTCACAGTGTCTCATACTCAAGTTTTCTTTATTAGTTGTCATACAGAAGTACAGAATACCTTTATACAAAATGCTTCTTTCTGTTACGCTCCAGAGACTGTGCTAGACAAAAATAGATAAGTATAAAATAAAATAAGTATAGCAAGTATAAAATAGAAGTCACGTACGTAGACACAAGTGTTCAGTATGTACATATGTACAATGTTCAATGCAGAGTAGAAGTAACTGAGTTACCATACAATATACTATACAATATACTAATATACAATATACTAACTATACAGTGCAAAGCAGAAATGGGATGAGGTACAATTTAGGTACAATTTACAGTAAGGTGTAATGAGGTATGGGTTGTAGTGCAAATTCTTTACCAATAAATATAAAGTGTGTTTAGGTGTTCTAAAGTGTGTAAAGTGGGTGCTGCAGTGAGTTGTTTGTTTAAAGTGAGTGTGTGCGTGTGGATGTGTGTGCTGTGAGTGCATTTGATGGTTGTTACATAGTACATAGTTACATACTACTATGACTGTAGTATTGTAGGACTGTATTCATAGAGTAACATGATGGAAATGTTGATATTTACTGAGACCAATATCTGTGAAACCAGCCTAAGAAATCCTTCTACTGTCATTATCTTCCCTCTTCTTGGCATAATGTCTCCTTGTAATGAAAAATAAACAATGTTTGTTAAACTTAAACAACAGTTCAACTTTAATTGTGTTCATGGAACCAAATTGTAGGACAATCAGAACTTCTAATTGCTTCTAATTAGCTAATAATTATGGGGGAACTTGGAACAATTCTCCAAATTCACCATTTGATTTTATTTTATTTTTTTAAACTTTGGCCATTCCCCTGGCTCTTTTATACGTTTATCGCATTTATTCTGGTCAAGGACGACCGACAGAAACAGGCTGAAAGGGTTCAGATGGGGGGGAAGACACTCTGGGAAAGGCACGGCTGCAGTCCGGGATTCGAACTCGCTAAACCCCAGATCCGTGACGAGCACGGTTGTCCACGGCGCTGAAATAGCGCTCGTGGTACGTGGTGAGCTACTGGAGCTCCCCTTCACCATTTGATTTGACCTTCGATTTTAAGATGGTTTCAATTTGTGATTATTTTGGTGGCTACACTGTTCTTAGAACAAATCAGTCTTGATTTGTAATGACATTTCTCAGTAATAAACAAGACTAGTTAAGCTGGACCTTCCACGACACTCACACACGTGTTGTTTCATCAACGGGGAGTCAGTCAGTCAGTTAGGGACATTCACTATCGTAGCCCCGGCACCTCCGGGTCTGGTAAAAAAAAGAACTCTATAAATAGTAACATTTCTAAATGATAACAAAAGTTAGCCAACACCCTTGAACGTTTCTGCGCTGAAAAAGGAGACAATTCAATAATGTGAAAACTCTATTCAGGGCAAAACATGCTCCAGATTAAAGCATACCATTCAATCATCATACAATAGGCTATACCTGGAGGTATCTCACCCCCCACACGTAACTTAGCTGTCCCTCTAGTCTGCTCATCCACACTGACCTGCTGCTTTCAGCCCATCAGTCTACTCACCCTCACAGAGATAGTTTCCTCTATGAAACCTGCAACCTGCCCCCTTGACACTGTTCCCACTGCTCTCCTGAAACAGGTTTTTCACACAACCGGTCCCAGCATCCTCTCCATTATTAACAGCTCCCTGGCAACTGGTACTGTTCCATCCTGCTTTAAACATGCAGTAGTCCAGCCCCTGTTGAAAAAACCAAACCTTGACCCCACCCTGCACAGTAACTACAGGCCCATTTCCAAGCTTCCTTTTCTGTCAAAAATACTCTAAACGGTTGTTCTGTGCCAATTGTCTCCCTACCTGCACCAGAACAGCATCCTGGAGACATTTCAGTCAGGGTTCAGGACTGGCCATAGCACAGAATCAGCCCTCCTTAAAGTGTCAAATGACCTAATCCTCGCCGCTGACAACCGTGACTGCTCTGTTTTAATGCTGCTTGACCTCAGTGCAGCTTTCGACACTGTTGAGATCACACCATTTTATAGATCGTCTCCAACATGGGGTTGGTGTCAGTGACACTGCACTAGCATGGCTCTCCTCCTATCTCACAAATAGAAGCTTTGCTGTCAACATCGCCAACTGCTCCTCCCCCTCAACCTCCCTCTCCTGTGGGGTCCCGCAAGGGTCCATCCTTGGCCCGATCCTGTTCTCCCTTTACATGCTACCCCTTGGTCCAATCATTCAGAAGCACAACATCTCTTTTCACTGTTATGCTGACGACACACAGCTTTACGTTTCCCTGAAACCTAACAACCAGTCTCTACTTAACAGTCTCATATCCTGCCTGGATGATGTTAAATGTTGGATGGTGTAACGGGGAAGTCCGTGGGTATGTCCACAGTCACTGAAACAGGTGTGTTGACGGGTGACTGTGGCAGTGCGGGCTGGTAAGTTAAACTCACTTCCTCATAACAGGGTTAACAGACGCATAGGGACGGTAGTTAGGAGTGAATTCACTTCTTAGTGCAGCAGCCTGTGTCGTCGCCCGCGGACGCGGGAGCCCCCTGTTCGACTCCCCCCCTCCTACATCTCAGACCTCCTATCCCCCTATTCCAACACCAGGTCCCTCAGGTCAGCTGATCAGAGGCTCCTGACAGTCCAGAGGTCTAACCTCAAGCTCAGGGGGGGCCGTGCCTTTGCTAGCGCAGCCCCTGAACTGTGGAACAGCATCCCCACCTCCATTAGGCTCGCCCCCTCGATAAATGCCTTCAAATCGAGGCTCAAAACCCACTTCTACCTACTAGCCTTTCCCGTTCACTGACTCATGCCCTGTTTTCCTGTGTTTCATGTGTTTGCCTGTGTGCCCTCCCATAAAACGGAGTGTGATTGTTGTCAATATGTATCTACCCTCTGTACAGCACTTGTTGACACGCGTCATGTGAAATGTGCTATATAAATAAATCTGATTGATGTGGCCATACTCTAAATTCACCATTTTATTTAACTTTAGATTTTTAGATCATGATTTGACTTACTTTGATTACTGAATGCTTGTTATTTTCAATGTCCACAATATGCAATTCAGAATTGTTACACCTCTAACAGTTTAAATGAATAAGGCATAAATAGTTGCATTTTATCTCTTTATACACCAGTGTTTCATCAGCAAAGCTGTATTCAACAACACCAATTTCTGAAGATAGATTGAACTTGATTGAAGTGTTAATTGAGCTATAGAGTTTTAACAAACCATTCAACCCGTGTGTGGTTTTCAGGTCTATGGGACCTGTTTTCAATGTTTACTAAAAGAGAAATTATGCAATTAATTATTTTTTCAACCTGAGACTCATTGCCGTTGGCTCATTTTCTGTGAAGAACACACTTTCACACTATTTATACAAGTATAACAAATTGAAAATTAAACTAACACTGTGTACCTTCACTGTCTGCCTCCACCTTGTTTCATTTATATTTTTCAAGATAAACATTACAATGGATAATTTCATACTTTCATACATAGTTCATCTAATAGAGTTAAATGGCAAATATTAAGGTTGAAAATCGGCCATAGTGTATTACATATAATGTGAATTTACAGGTGCTATATGTATCAGATTCAGCCACTAGATGTCACTACAGCACCAGCATCTCAGGCCAAAACAAAGCAGACGCTTACTGCCTATGCTTCGGCCAAACCTCCCCCTCTAGTCCAGTCATTAATATTATAGGCCAGAATTAGGCTAAACCTAGGACAAATTGCAACATTAGCAAACTCAACTGATTTTGTATCCTCAATATGTCTTTAGTGAGAGAAAAAAAGTCCCAAGGAATCTCATCATGGGAAATGTGTTTTTTTTCAATGTACTTGATTGCTGGCAGGATCACTGACGACACTGTCTTTCAGAGATTGTGACGCGTTCAAATTTTGAGGTAGCTCAAAAGTAAAGATACCATTTGATTTTAGACAACCTCGGGTTTCCAATGAGACCAACCATGTCATGTTACCTCATTGGAAAGGGGGCTACATACCTAATTATTCAAAGTTAAGACGATTTTTTGGGGAGGGAAATATGGCCACCACCATTTTTCAAATGGTCCCTTGGCCTTCTACCTCAATATATGTTAATGTGGAAATGGGTTACATGGGTACCTACAAGCCTCCCCTATACAGACATACCAAATTTATGTTAAGCCCATGTAGTTTTGTGCAAGAATCATGTAGTGTTTTGCATGCTGTACAAATATGTAGTTTCCGCCTATTATAAAAAAAAACATCTCCATGGACCTATCCCCACGGACATAAACCCTTGAGCCCCATCCTCGTGGACTGAGCTCCACAGAGCCTATCTACTAATATTCCAAGAAGAAAAAAATTTCTTTATCAAATGTTTTGATTAGTTCTGGCGTGTATGCTAATTGGTGCATATCAAATAAGATAATGTGTGATTTGCATGAGTAAACAGAATAATTCAATGAAGTTGTGATTGACTTTCTTTCTTGTCTTTGTGTGTGTAATCAGCTTGTGAGTTTTTATAGTGATATCTAAAAGTAAAAATTTCACCACTATGTTAGGCATTTTTCGATATGAATAGGTCGTTTTCAAAACTTTCCCATGATGGGATTCCTTGGGACTTTTTTTCCCCTCACTAAGGACATAATGAGGATACAAAATCAGTTGAGTTTGCTACTGTTGCAATTTGTCCTATATTTTTCATATAATGACTGGACTACTCCCATGCCATTGCGTTTTCAGCAAAGTAATTATTTCTTGAATATTTCAAAGAAGTATTTCTAAGAAACTGTTTCTCGCCTAAAATGTTGTCAGAAACACATATTTAGTGAACTATTTAGGAGGAAAAATAGTGTACGCGAGGCGTCATGTTTTCATGGTTCCCACGACGGTGGTGGGCCACGACCGAGCGTGCATGTGCAGAGTGCAGAGCCACGCGCAGTACGGCTATATTTATGTATTATATTATATTTGATATAAATATGGTTTATATTATGATAAGTAGGTAGAGTATATTTATATCTGTATTTATTATATTTGATATACATAAGGTGTATGTTATGATAATTAGGTAGTATACTATTATTTGATGAATATCTGGATTTACGTACGGTGGATTTTCTCTGAGTAACCACTGGGTGGAGACAAAAACTACAAAACTGAATAGAAGGTCTAACAATATTGATAATCTGTTACCATTGGATATTTGGTGGTTGTCATTGTCTGGTAACACTTTATTTGAAGGGGTTCATAACGCTGACATAACACTGTCGTAAACATGACATAACATCTGACATAGACATGCTGTTGATTATGACACTTTCAATTGATTGATTGAAAACTTTATTAACAGATTACAGAATGGGTACAATACAGTACGGCTCAATACAAAACAACTGCTAAGGGGATGCAGACCAGAAAAAGACTTTCGTCTTGGGGTCCCCCATTTTCAATTCATCAGGACATTTATGACATACAAGACATACAGATATACAGAACTGTGTAGTAAAAAGAGATAATAAAAAATATATACATCCGAATGACCATAACACGTCTACCCTAACCTTAACCACTAACCCAAACATCAGCATTTTCCAAATTGAAGACAGCGCGTTTGTCTCCGATTGGATGAGCCATCCCAAATCAGCTGGTTTGTAAATGACTGGTAGACTGGTAAACAACTGCAGCAGTCTATTGCACACATTGAAAGTCTCCTCAGGAAGAACAGCCTGCTCTGTCCCTTCCTGTAGAGGGCCTCTGTGTTGTCCGACCAGTCCAGGTCATTGTAATAAGATGACATCCTTATCATGACATTATGATGTCATTATGTTGTCACATAATATTCCAGTAAATATTCCATATGGCTCAGTGACATTTTTAAATTGAAGATATGCTAAGTTCATGTATGTATAGTATTATTATATACAGTGGTACAAGTATGAATACACTAGCCAGTGGTATAACTAATATTAGTATGTTTAAATTATATGCAGATCTAAGTTAATGTTGATGCACCAAATGACCAAGACAAATTCCTTGTATGTGCAAGCTTACTTGTCAATAAAGACATTTCTGATTCTGATTCTGAAAAGTATATACAGTATGTACAGTGTTGGTATACTGTGTATATACACAGATATACAGTATGCATATTATACAATTATATTTACATTATATATATATATATATATATATATATATATATATATATATATATATATATATATATATATATATATATATATATATATATGTCAGGATGGAGGTAGGTGAGTTCCAATTGTTGTAGGCAATCACAGAGACGGAGAAGGTATACTCTTGAACAGGTTCGACTTTAATAGTAAAGAACACAAAGTGTAATACTAGGATACTATGCCAAAGGCAAAGGAACGAGAGAATAGATAATGGAGCTTAGTGGTGGTCCAGAACTGGAACCGGCCGCGTTATCTCCGAACGCCTATAGTGAAGACCTGACGAATGACAAGCAGAGGAAAGGAATGTTAAATAGCCACCAAATACCAACATTCCACACACACCCCGTGACAGCCAATCAGAAGCCAACCCCTAAGTGACAGCACTAAATGACAGGGAAAAACAAGTGACAGCAGTCAGGTGACAGATG
>NC_140179.1:91021329-91032148 GCF_963971535.1 Notolepis coatsorum | reverse complement strand
AGTCAGGTGACAGATGACAGAGAAGGTGGGTGGTTCCCGACCGTAGTCAGGAACCAGAATCGTAACATATATATATTCATAGATACAAGTTGAATGCAGTGTATACAGTGTTATTGTACATTGCAGAACACAGTGTTATATGGATAGACAATATATTGAGGTATGTAATTAGAGTTCATATGGTATAGATTGAGTATAGGCAATAGAGTTCTGCCAGGGTCCCAAGTTTGATTCCCGCTCCTCCCGGGCAGCATGTCGAAGTGTCCTTGAGCAAGACACTTAACCCCAAATTGCTCCCGATGAGCAGGTTGGCACCTGGCATGGTTGCCTCCGCCCTTGGTGTGTGTGTGTGTGTGTGTGTGTGTGTGTGTGTGTGTGTGTGTGTGTGTGTGTGTGTGTGTGTGTGTGTGTGTGTGTGTGTGTGTGTGTGTGTGTGTGTGTGTGTGTGTGTGTGTGTGTGTGTGTGTGTGTCTTTATGAGGCTAAAGTGTGTGTCTGTGTGTTTTGCCGTTTTATGATTTACTTTTGTCATGAAAATGTTTGAGAACATTTTTGTGTTTTGATTCCAATAAAGATAGAAAGATAGTGGCAACTGAATTGCAGCATAATACACTTGATTTCCCATTAGATGGCACTATTTCCCAGAGGGACAGGAGACCAGCATTTCACAGAGGAATCTTCTTTCAGGAAATGTTTTATACATCATTGCATATTATACATACCAACAATAGAAGTTTTCTTGTGAAGATCCTACTGAGAAAATAAGGAGGAAACTAGAATACAAGTTATTGTCACAGGTTGACAGGACACGGCTTCCCATAACCCTATAAAAGACTGTCTCTTTTAACATGCACCTTTTTCACTGCAGTGTTATTGTTGTGGCTAGACTGGATGGATTACCCGTACTGGGGAGTAAGGTAACTATAAATCAGCCTCAAATGAGGAGTTTTCCATCCCCATTCCCATTGTGTTTTTTCACACGTGTAATAAACATTTACAAATACAGATTTACCTCTGTTATACCTTCATCTGTTGTGTTACAGTGTTGGGCATCTAAGAACCGAGCCCAGGTGGATTTCCTCCACCTGTGAAATTATTTTACACCAAAAACCATCAGGATCATACCAGTCTAGCTACACCACCTCACTTCACTTTAAACCACGAGGATCATACCAGTCTAGCTACACTACCTCACTTCACTTTAAACCACGAGGATCATACCAGTCTAGCTACACTACCTCACTTCACTTTGAACCACGAGGATCATACCAGTCTAGCTACACTATCACTTCACTTTAAACCACGAGGATCATACCAGTCTAGCTACACTATCACTTCACTTTAAATGCATGTGTGTGTGTGTGTGTATGTGTGTGTGTGTGTGCATACTTTGTGGATAATGTGTTTCTGACCAACGAACAACCCATATCCAATAACCAATTATTCTATTCTATTGTCAAGACAGTATTTTCTTTTTGTCATCAGTCAACAAGGAAGATATACGGCTCTCTTTCCATTGGTGACTTCCTGGCTGATTTGCCTGTCGACGGGAAGAGACACAACTCTATTTGATGAAGTAATAAAAACCCGACTACAATCAGCCGCACAAGTTTATCTTCCTACGGAGAGGATGAAAGGACACGGCGTCCGTGAGGAGTCGCGTCCAGGCTCTGTTCTGCCTCTGTGCCTCTGGCTGAAAGCGTCGCTCAACGCGCGCTTTAAAGAAGCCCCGAGGTTTACAGTAAAGCCTGATGAGATCGAAGATGTTTCCTCGGGTCTTATCTGATGCCTGCAGCAGGTATAGCAACACATGACACACTTCAAAGAGATGTGTGTCAACCTGCCTTGATTCACATTCAGATTATCTGTGTGCTTGGAAGGTAACGTATCTCTTCCTCCCCGTCCCATTCCCAGCAATAATGTGTTCCCAGAAATTCCAGGATTCGCTTAGGAATGCCGTCGGCCCTGCTTGTGTTGCACTAAGGACACGTTGGGCCTCTAGCAGCACATGTTGCTTTCAACCGCAAAATGTATAGCGGAATGTTGAGTATATTTTTAATAGGTGTGTTAAAAGCATTATTTCTACCTTCTACTTTTCTGATAATAATAATCACGATGTATTTTTGATACTTCTCGTGTGCTTTCAAGTACTAATTCAAAGCACATGTTTAGGTATGATAGTCATTAGTTGGCTGTAAGTGTAATCTTTTTTGATCAACTTTTTCTCCCCATTTTCAATTTTTTCTCCCATCCCAATTTCGTATTGTCCAATTCTACCCTCCCCTGTCTTGAACGTTGTTAGACCATGCCTCCCACTGGTCGGCTGCAATGTGGACGAAGCCTAGCATCACGTGTCCCCTCCGGTACACGAGGAGGCAGCCGGCGAGCGCCTTGCCCACTGCGCCACTTAGCCGCTCTGGCTGTAAGTGTAATCTAAGTTTTCAAGAAGGGGGTAACCCAGGCCAACAGGTCGACGAGAACGAGTCCGGACCTGGGCCCGGCGGACCGGGACGTACACAGGGATGCCAGAGGGGTACAATAGACCCACCTCGAGAGCCCCCTCCCAGCCCCGCCAAGCAGGGGAAGGGAGGAGCGAAAAAGAATGGAGAAGGACCAGGCTCCTTAGCACAGCGCAAGGTACAACACAATATGGACCAAGCAGCTCAACCATCTGCACGCCAACCACAGACGATAAACTCGTTTGCGAAAAACGGGTTTTTATACAAGGCTTTAGGCTCATGTGCGAACACGTCACCCGTGTTTATATACTTCACCAAGTAAAGAGAAAACACAGACGTTTAAAGAGAGGGTCAAAAGACCTCGGTACAAGCTACATATGTGATTACTTCTGTAGGCTAACACTCTAACCTGGTTGTGGACTCAATGCCATGTTTCCCAAACGTAACAGAATACACACAACCCCCTCAGATAAAAAAGGTAAAGTTCACTCTTACTACTGCAAGAAGAACACAGTCTTCTTCATGATGAGGGAAGACAAGTCTTTCGACCGAGTGCTAGCCACAGGCCTTGCTAAGCACACATATATATATATAGTGAGAGAGATAGAGAGGGAGAGAGAGAGAGGGACCAGCGGGACCGTGCAGAAGTGTGTGTAAAAATGTGTGTGCACCATCTCTCTCCCTCGTCGGAGCATTTTCACACAAACTTGACTGCGTGTGTGTCGGGGACGCATCTCTCCTCCCTCTCTCCCTCTCCCTCCCTCTCTCTCTCTCTCGCTTGCTCATTCTCTCTCTCGCTCTCTCTCGTATGTATCACGCTGTGTGGGTGACTGTCACTGAAAGCGCTTATGGGCGGAGCCCATCTAATAACAGCCTGAAATCCTGAGGCTGAAAAATGATGCTTTTGAGTACTTCATTAGAAATATAAAAGAATTGTTTTTGAAAAAAACCTTACAGATGTCTTCCATAGACTCACAGGAATTGTGTAAAGTTGCCCAAATAGTGCAAGGAATAGCAATGCATGTCCCCTTTAACTTACCATCTTTAGATAATAACTCAACCTCTACTGTCTTTAACTATGAATGAACACAACACTAACCTACGGAGAACAGTGATAGAGGCAAAGGGACGGTACAGGGATAAGGTGGAACTTCTGTTTGAACAGGCTGATTCCAAAGTTATGTGGCAAGGCCTCAGAACGATGCAGACTACAAAGGCGCACGCATTTGTGTGGCAAAGCATAACAGCAACACAATCATCAAGTTTTCTCATGACACAGCTGTGGTGGGCCTGATCTCTGCAAATGTGGGAACAGTGGAAAACCTGGCGCTGTGGTGCCAGGAGAACAGCCTCTCCCTGAATGTTAGCAAAACCAAAGAGATTGTGGATTTTAGGAGGTCTGGGGCAAGGAACTACAGCTCCCTCAGCATGGGGTGCCGGTCGAGAGAGTGAACAATTTCAAGTACCTCGGAGTCCACATATCCGAGGACTTGACATGGACCACACACATAGACAGTGTAGTGAAGAAGGCATGGCAGCGTCTCTACTTCCTTAGTCGCCCAAGGAAGGTCAAAGTGAGTCCGAAGATCTTAAGAACTTCTACTCATGCACAATAGAGAGCATCCTGATTGGTAACATCCCCTCCTGGTTTGGGAATAGCACCGCACACGGCCGCAGCAGACTGCAGAGAGTGGCTCGATCAGCCGAACACACAATTGGAGCTGGGCTTCCCACTCTCCAAGGCATTTACAACAAGCGGTGCATGGGCCAAGGCTAAGAGAATAGTCAAAGACTCTAGCCAACCAAACAACTGCCTCTTTGCACTGCTGTGGTCAGGCAAGCGCTACCGGAGTCTCATGGCCAGTACAGAGAGACTCAGAAGGAGCTTCTATCCCCAGGCCACAGGATGCTCAATGACTCCATGCAACACTAAACCATCCATTCTACATTCACTGCACACACATCCACACACTCACCTTAAACAGTAACCTTTAACATTCACTTTAGACACGTTAAACACTTAACACTACACCATATTTTATCTATTTATTACTAAAATATCTGCACTATCTCTCTACCTCACTTTTGCATTCTACCATTTTGTTTGCATTTTGTACTTTAGTTTAGTATATTTTGTATAGTGTTTGGTCTTTATTCTTTTTTTTCCTGTATGAAGCAAAATCTCAGGAGGCTCATACAGAAGCATTTCACTGTAATGTACATGTATGTACCTTATATGTGACAAATAAAACTAAACTTGAACTTGAACTAAAATACTCAACCTCTACAGTCTTTAACTATGAACGAACACAACACTCTAACTTACCATCTGTAAATAAATACGTTTGAAAACATTGTTCCTAAAATGGAGTTACATGGTTCTTCGTCAGAGGTACTCAATTGTTATTTAAAAAAATATATATATATATTATCTTTTCCCCCCTCCTTTTTCCTCCTCCTTTATGCCAATTCCCAATCCCCTTCCTGGTCGCTGCGCACCTACCCCCCACAGTCGGTCTGGGAGAGTGGAGGCTATCACGTGCTTCCTCCGACACACGTGTAGCCAATCAACCGCTTCTTTTCACCTGGCAGCGCGGACTCTCACTGAGAGGGTGTAACGTGTGGAAGGATCACACTACCCCCCTTAGATCCTATCTGCGCTGAGCAGGCGCCCCGGCCGAACTGTAGGAGTCGCTGTTTACAACGACCAGGACCCACCCACCAGCTTTCCCACCGCTAACACTGCCAATTTGTGTTAGTATGAACGACCAGCCAAGCTGGTAGCAACGCCGAGAGCTGGGCTCGAACCCAGCGTCTCCTGCATTGGTGGCGAGCGTTTTGCCCACTACACCACCTAGCCGCCCGGTACTCAATTGTTATAATAAGTTCATCATTTTGGATTTTGGATTTCAAGCAGCTCCTTGCCCTTGAGCGTATTTAGGTGTATTCAGTGTATTTAAGACATCCTTCCTTCACATAATGGATGCCTTTGAGACACACATAATAATGTAGGCCTACACATTTCACCATGAGGGGACAGAGCGCAGGGTAACTTTTTGTGCATAGTCAACAAGTGTGAGAACATTAGCAGAGGCCATGGGGAAGCTGTGTGTGTTCATGTCCTTATATGGGAGTTCAAACATGTCATCTAAATGATGATTGGTGGAGGCGTGTGACATCAGTGACATTTTCTTTCAGGAACATGACCTACACATTATTTGAATACTTCCCCGTCAAACTAAAGCTGTTCCTTGTTTTAGTTTTTTTTCTTCAATAATTAACAGGCCGGTGAAGTGGCGGATGACAGGACGACTGATAAGGAGACAGAGTACAATACAACTAATTTAAAATAATAAAAAAACTGATGTTCTAGGTACTGTAACTAACAAATTACTTGTAACAGGATTATGAATTGGATGAAAGAAACAGTGACCGATCTGTTAGTGATTATTGTAAAAACAGCAGCATGGACAACAGATTCTTTTTAAAGAATATATTAATATATAGTGGATTACACAAAAACATTCTTGAAAGGAAATAGATATGTATAATAGTGAGATTATATTCCCTTCCGGATTATAGACCCGTCCATATTATATGCCCTTCCAGACCACGGGAGTGGTTCTTGTATAGTAAACAGATGGATATAGCAAGCTAGCATAAGGACACATAGTATAACTGTAGATTGTATAGTATAACATTGTATAGTAGTGTACATAAGACCCAGTGCCTCATCCGTAGCTAACAGTGTAATGCACTATCGCAGGACCGTAGCATGTCTTACCATGCTTTTTGTAAACTTTATGTACATAGACCTGTTATGTCTTATTCTTATTGCTTGTATTATTGCACAAATGTCTTATTCTCATCATATTCTTATTACTGTGAGATAATATAATATGGACTTTGCATCCTTATGTATCATTTCAGGCAGTCAAAACAAGATTTGCAGAGGTGCTGGAAAGCGAGGATGCTGTCTTGGCTGCTGTGACTTTGCCCAAGTTCAAACTATGTTGGCTGCGGACACAGGACAGGAAGGACAAGGCCAAGGCAAGTCTGCTGGCAGAGTGTCGGAAAATTGTCCAAGAAGAAGACCAGCAAGCAGGTACCATCCCACCAACACGCCACCTCAGCACAGACTCTGCCATAGAGGATGAGTTATTTTCCTTTGAGGATGAGGATGACACATCTGATACTGCTGAAAGTCAAGTTGCAGATTATTTCAAATCAGGAGAACAAGGGATAGACTCTCTTAATGGATTTGCACTGATAAAGAAGATTTCACTCCGGCATAATGCAGCCATTCCATCCAGTGCCCCAGTAGAGAGACTTTTTAGCTGCTGGGGAAGCTATAGTCTTGACTCCACTGAGGAACAGGCTATCTGACCAGAAGTTTGAGAAGCTTTTGGTTTTGAGATACAACCACTGGAGGCTGCGGTCTCGACTCCCGGAGAGTCAGCATTGCCTTGGCTTGGGCTGATCGCTATACTAACTCGTTTGGCTGAGTTAGGGGGAGGGAAGCCGTGGGTGGGTCCTGGGCGTTGTGGACAGCGACCCCTACAGTTCGGTCGGGGCGCCTGCACAGCGAGGGTAGGATCTGGAGAAAGGTAGTGTGACCTTCCACACGTTACACTCTCCCGGTGAGAATCTGCGCTGCCAGGCTGGTTGCCGGCTGGCTGCACATGTGTCGGAGGAAAACATGTGACAGTCTCCGGCCTCCCGCAACAACCAGGAAGGGGGTTGGGAATTGGCATAACGACTAACAGTGGGATGGGAGAAAAATCGAAAAAAAATAATAAAAGGAGGGGGAGATACAACCACTGGTTCAATGACAAGAAGTGGTGAATGGATAGCTAGATAGGGTATCTTACATTTTTGGTAAATTGCTTAAAGAGCATAATTTTATTTAGATGTATTGGCTGGCTGCAGCCTCTTGAAGTGAGATTGTCAACAATGGCCAGAGAAAGAGATTTATTTTTATGGATATGTATTTTTTAATGTATTACCTGTTTACATTTGGATTCCTTCGTTTTGCTATTCATTGCACTTTTCAGTTACATTGAAAGCACCTCATATTGTTACACTGTTCTACTTTTTCGAGGAAGCAAATACTTGAAGTACAGTATACTGTATCTACCAATTGTCTGAAGTTTTATTTGCACTACAAAGTTAATTTGTTATTTATTTGTGGTATAGTGCTTAAAAAGCATAATTCAATTCTGCCCAGTTGTGGCCTGTTGAATAAATATCAAAATTCCAAAACATCTATTGTGGTATTTCATTTGTATCGATTCACTATATAAACATAGTAATTATAATATTTTACATACATGGCATTTGATTGGAGGCTAGTCTCACTTTGTCCCACAGCAACATTAAAATAGTTTAGATTTGTGTACATTGTTTATGTTAATAATGTATTGTACTAAGTGCCCATTTCATTATAATATTCAGATTTATCATAAATAATTGAACATGCACATGTATTTTATGTTCTGTTAAAGAGGGTGGAGGTGGGGTAGCATAATTATTTTTACTTGAAAGTAACTTAATAGTTACTTTCTGAAGTAACTAGTTACTTTTATAATTTGTAACTGAGTAAGTAATTTAGTTACTTTTTGGAAGAAGTAACTAGTAACTGTAACTAGTTACTTTTTTAAAGTAACTTGCCCAACACTGATTGTGACAACTAATAAACAAACTTGAAACTTGAGAAAATAATGGTGACGCCCCTTTACTTTTGTTATTTTCATTTATTTGGTCTCTTTTGTCTGTCTTTTCTTCCTTTTCTTTTCATGAGTGTTGTTTCTGTTAGCATGTTCTGTATTGAAACATTTTAAATTAAAAAGTAACTAGACTTTATTATTACTATTAGTAAGTAGGTAGTCAAGTTTCAAGTTTCAAGTTTGTTTATTATTTGTCACAATAAAATACATGTACTTTACGGTGAAATGCTTGGTTCTGTATGAGCCCCTGAGAGTGTGCTTCATACAGTAAAAAAGTAAGTAAAGAAGTAAGTAAAAGAGGAATATACAATATAAAATACAATATACAATCTAAAGTACAGCCTAAGTACAATCTAAGTACAGTGAGTACAAATGAGTAAACAATGAGGTACAAATGCAGACAATGAGGTACAAAACTTTAGGGTAAGGTGCAAATGCAAATGAGGTATGAATGTAGTGCAAATCTCTTTAGTAAATAGATAAATATAATGTAGTGTTAAAGTGTCTAAAGTGAGTGTTAAGGTTTGTTTAAAAGTGAGTGTGTGCATGTGGATGTGTGTGCAATGAGTGTAGATGATGGGTTGTTACATAGAGTTACATAGAGTTGTTAACTAGATTTTAAAATGCATGAAAATGTTGTCTGATACATTGTTGTCTGTGGCTACGTTTGTACTGTATTTAAAATGTTCATGTCTATGTAGTTTGTCAAATTGTTATTTGTGGTCATGTTTTGTATTGCTTGTCTGTCCGAGACCAAGGACCACAATGGAAATAAGTCTTGACTTTTTTATGTAGCATCCTTGACGTTTTTCTGGAATCTTGTATTTAAAAAAAAAAGTCTAATCAAATCTAATCAAATCAAATAAAGTCATTGAGCATCATTGAGTCATCTGTCACAGATGATATTTTGAAAGCAAATATTCAAAATAATGTATCACCCCGTGGAGGTGTTTACTGGGAATTATACAATGGCATGCACATTTCTTGATTCTGATTGGCTGAAACAGTCAAGTTACCGGTTGTTATTTCGTATAACACACTCCACGTGACCCCAGATCCCTCCCACAACCGAATAACTTATTTTTTTCTGTCTGAATCAATCCGCCATAGATAGAAAAATGGAAGTATGAATAGCTTTTGAACGAATCTGCCAAAAAAGATACAGTCAACTGGAATATGTTAGTTCGTTACATACACATGGATTATGTAATTAATTTGTCATGACCCATTGTGAAACAAAAGAAAAACAAAACAAAAAAATAACAAAAAACGTCAATATATATATTTTTTTTGTTGTCAGATTTGATTGATTGATTGATTGAACATTTTATTAACAGATTGCAGAATGGGTACAATACAGTACGGCTCAATACACACAATTGTTAAGGGGATGCAGACCAGAGAAAGACTTTCGTCTTGTTTACATCAGGGTCTCCCATTTTCAATTCATCATAACATATATGACATACATGACATACAGATAGACAGTATCTATACATTTATGACATACCAGATTTACAAATACAGTACTGTTTGTGATACAAAAAGAGTCTAAGAAAGAGAGTATATACATTTGACGAAGAAACTGTACATTGGAGGAGGTTGGGTAGGTGGGGTGGAGGGGGGGGTTGGGTAGGTGGGGTGGAGTGGGGGGATGTTGGGTAGGTGGGGTCGGGTGGGGAAACTGTACAGTACATTGGAGGTGGTTGGGTGGGGGGGGGGGGGTGGGTAGGTGGGGTGGGGGTTGGGGGGGGGGTAACTGTACATTGGATTATCGACGAAACCTTACTTGGTCCCAAGAAGAGGGTCTTGTGTATTATTGGGTTAGGACATTTACTGTACATTGGAGGGGGTTGGGTTAGGACATTTACAGGGGCCAGTTTCGAATTGCAGTCTCCCGTAGGTGCTCTGGGTTTAACATGGTTTGTGGAGCTCCCTCTGGTGTCTACTAGTCAAGTGGATCTACTATTGGATCTACTTTCTCTGTGGATGGTTTTGTGAATAAATCTTCATTATGCTTCAATTACTGTGTGTTTATTGTATAGCAATAAGGTTGGGTGAATTGGGTCATTGTATAAACACATTACATCACTTGAAGTCATGTGTTATACAGATTAGATCACGCCTATGGGGGTCTAACGACCACCCATAGCAGGCGTGATCTAATTTGTATAACACACTCCGTCGCGTGATGCTTAAATCTCACATTTTCAAAGTAGACTCAAGATGAGTGCCTAATTATACAACATCATGCACATGTTTATGAGGTTCTGTGATGCTGTTTCCATGGCACCACCGTAGTGAGCACAGTTCCTGTGAAGTGTATCACCTGTGTGGTAATGATTATTGTGTAAATGATTGATGACGTTATACTCACAAAAAGCTTGGAGGAACTCATTCAAGGGTACTACGACTATGCGTGCACCTCATGGTACCAAAGCACCTCAAAGGCGCTAAAAACAAAATTACAAACATCTCAAAACAAACTGGTCAGACTACTGCTTGACCTTACTCCTAGAACCCACCTCACCCCTGCCCACTTTGACAAACTAGGATGGTTTAGAGTAGACGACAGAGTACAGCAACTTGCAATGGTCCTGGTCTACAAGATACACTACACGACCAAGGTACCCAT
>NC_140179.1:91001329-91018829 GCF_963971535.1 Notolepis coatsorum | reverse complement strand
TTAAATGAGTGCTCCTACCAGAGTCTTCAGGGTATTCTTGTTTACCAGAGAGGAGATCCGGTACAAGAATCTTGTTAGTTGGTTGACCTTTTTTTATTACATTGGTTGCCATTTTGTCACAGGAAAGATTTGCCTCTAGGATGGAACCCAGGTAATTTCATCCCTTGTGACAATTGTCACCCACTGTAACAGAGAAGCCGTTGGCCTTGCTGAATTGTTATTTGATCCAAAGAGAGTGGACTCTGTTTTAGATGTAATGATAGTTTGTTATCTGCAAATTCTGCCGAGTTCAGAGCTGAGGGCTTTTTCAACCTGCAACTTGTCTCTAGCTGCTGAACTAGCTGAATATATTGTGTATGAATATGAAATGACAAAGCAAAAAAAATGGTTTGATGTAAATAAGCTATTCCTGAATCTGACAAAATGTATGATATTTGGCAATCGAAAATGAGATGAAAATATAGTATTGTCCATAGATGGAGTTGATATTGAGAGAGTTACTGAATTTCGTTTTCTTGTGTAATTATGGATGATAAACTAAGATGGAAATCTCACATTGCACAAAAAAAGATGTCCAAGAGTTTTTGTTATGAATAAAGTAAAGGATGTGTTAGAGTATGGGGCATTTTTATATTACTTCTATGTGGCAAATAAAACTCTGAATCTGAATATGAAATATGGATTACAATAAGGATTGTTATTTTTCATCTATTACGTTGAACTGTAATAGGGAGGTGTAGTGGTTACGTCATTGCCGTTTTTCCGTGTTCCACCCTCTGTCCAACCCAATGTATTTCCCCATTTCCCATTTCTAAATTGTCTCATTTAAACAAATAAAGCATGGACATTTGCATTCTGTGCGTATTCATCCACAATCTATAGCTCAACACGAAAATATTCGCAATTAATCGCAAAGGTAGCAAAATAACAACGTTTATGTTTTCGTTCACTGAGAAACTACCATTTGGCGCTGCTGACTGACGTCACCACAGTGTAGACTCCTGGCTTTAGTCGCAGACCTAAGTTTTCCCTTACATTCCATAAGCTTAACAATTCGTACAATGGGAAAATAACTGACCCTGAATCTGTGGCTAGTATCTCTCTGGTGATCATAACCATTCATCTCTAAAGCCAACCACCATTTTTAAAAGCAACAACCATGTTACCTATTTGTATTTATATTTTAAATCGTATAACGTTATTTCGCTGCATATTAAATCACTGTAAATACTAATGTAAATCATTGTTTCGTTGTACATACTGTGTATAGTTTATAACATTATTGTTTTTTATGTAACGTTAGTAGATAGCTAGCTTGCTAGCCGGCATTCGCGAAACTCCTCTACATGCCCCGATTTAAAATGGTTCTCTCCTCTTTGAATACTTTTGTCCTCACCAACAAAGTATTCTGCCAGGGACTTATGGACACGACAGTAGACATTGCTAATGTCTAGTATGTTAACTTTAGTTAGGTAACGTTAGATAGCGTGTATCAGCTGGCCGTGACGTGTATTAGGCGACAACACTGAACGCCAGGCATTCTCCTGCCGTACTGTTAAGTGTAGTTATTTTTTAACGACAAATTAAAAACCTTATAACTACCTTTATTTCAACCAAAATGCGTAAACAATAATGTTAGTGGTAGACGGGAAAACATTTTGTGCAAAAATTAAAGCTTTTCAATTTCCATGCGGCAGAATTGTTACAATAGCCGATAATCCATTTTCCCAATGATTCCCTATACGGGTGGAACAACCAGTGACGTCAGACTACACCTCCCTATTAACACAAGGATTGAGTGCCCTCCGATGACATCACTGGAGGGCATACTCAAACATATTAACCCTCAATACCAACAAAACTGCTTAGAGTTATTTGGGAAATGTGTGAGATTATGTGCAAAATAAATCAGCATTGTGTTTCGGAGAAGCGCCCTTTTACTCTAGCTGAAATTACCCTGCTTGATTCTGAAATGTATTACATATAATACCAATACAGGCTCTCTTGAAGGTTATAGACATAAACACATTTAAAAACATTACTGTTACAATTAAGGGGGTGGAAAGAAGCATGCAACAATATTTGTAACACCTATGCAACTTCTGAAGAGGCATACAGTAAGTGCACACTAAGCATTGAAGGTCAATAAAGGCCAAACGACACGTGTGTGTGTGTGTGTATCCTTGTGCAAAGCAACAAGGATGTACAATGTATGCTGCTTTGGGAAATCCCTCCCCATAGCAGCACAGGTTTTTACATCCTTATTACACACACACACACACACACACACACACACACACACACACACACACACACACACACACACACACACACACACACACACACACACACACACACACACACACACACACACACACACACACACACACACACACACACACACACACACACACCACACACACACACACACACATTAATTAATAAGATAAGATGAGCAAATAACTTCTCAACTGCTTTGACTCTGGACCATTTCCTTTTTCTGCAGGGCCTCCAATGCAAGACCAAGCCCCGCTGTGAGTATACACAAGTGCACATGCACATGCACGCACATGACACACACACACACACACACACACACACACACACACACACACACACACACACACACACACACACACACACACACACACACACACACACACACACACACACACACACACACACACACACACACACACACACACACACACACACACACACACACACACACACACACACACACACACACACGCACACACACACACACACACACGTGCAAGTTACCGTACTGTACAGTACATCTACAAGAATGGCGTCACTCTAAAACATATATAATCTATGCATTAAGTTAACCTAACGTAATAATACACACACTGATTAATTGGTGAAATCACAGAGTTGCGTTGTTAATTTGCATTAATTTGCATGCCAATATTGCAGGAAAGGAGGACATTGGGGTCCATTGACAAATAAATGTTTGGAATGGCCAACTAAAAAAAACTAAAAAACAGTCCAATGTTGTTAATTCTGTAAAAAAAAATGCTTATTGTGGAATACCAATGTCAGGAAACAGAGCCAACTGACTGTATATTGATTGGGTGCGGCGTGTTCATAAAGAACTTGTTTACAGATGCAGGCATTATTGAAAGGCAATGTCAAGTTAGCATCATAATACAGGAAGCTTTCAAATGTAACCAAGTATTTATGGCACCAATGTGATCAGTTTCTATGGGAGATTAACATTGGCTAACATTGGCTAACTTGTGCTAGCATGTATCAGTTGTCACGTTTGCTGTGGATGTTTCTGAACCGCTAAAATATATATTTTTTAGCAAACTAGTTTCATTACTTGTTTGTCAATTTGTTAGTTGATATCCTTTGCAACTATTGACAACTGACCGATAAAATCAGGGTTACAGAGTAGATGACACAATCTATTACTGGAAGCAGATTGACTATCAGATTGACTATCTGAAACGGTTTGATTATGTTGATGACTGGGAAGATTTTTAAATATTTTGGTACGGTTTCACCTGCACAATCCTCTCTGTTTCCCTCACACACCCCCATGTACACACTTGTGCACTTCGGCGCACACTCTACGGGCGTGCAAAAGGCACAGCTGATAATCATCACACACACACACACCGCACTGGAGTGCGTTATCTTTTTTGCAACGTATTATTACATTTACATTTACATTTAGTCATTTAACTGACGCTTTTATCCAAAACGACTTACAAGTTCTGTACGACAAGTCATCAGGAAGTGTACAACTCTATCAGCTGAGTAACAATGTTCATCAAAGTGTTGCGTGTTACAGTGTAGGTTAGTTTATTAGGACAAGTGCATGACAGTAAGGTTAGTTAGGGTTAGAGTTTTTTTTTTAATTATTATTATAATTTTTTTACATTATTATTTCAGATAATGGTTGAAGAAGTGCGTCTTAAGTCGACGGCGGAAGATTGGACGGGTTTCGGCTGTCCTAACTGGGGTGGGTAGTTCATTCCACCATTGTGGGGCAAGGACTGAGAATAGGCGGCATCTCTTTGATGACCCTCCCGGGGCTTGGATAGGAGTAGGTCTGAGGCGGCCAGAAGATGCAGAGCGTAGGGGTCTTGAGGGTGTGTAGTTAGAGACCATTGACCGGAGGTAGGCGGGAGCGGTTCTGTTGATTGGATGAGGAGTTGGGTGACTTCTTTTGTCAGGAAGGGGCGGATCCTTCTGACGTTGCTCAGGAGGAATCTGGAGGTTCTGGTTGTCGCTGTGATGTGAGCAGAGAAGTTCAACTGGTCGTCGAGGACAACACCAAGGTTCTTGGCGGTCGGTGACGCGGTCACAGCTGCATTCTCGACTGTGATGGAAAGGTCGGTCAGGGGGGAGGATTTGGCCGGCAGGTGGAGCAATTCTGTTTTGCTTAGGTTTAGTTTGAGGTGGTTGGTCGTCATCCAGGTGGAGATGTCGGACAGACAGGCCGAGATCCGCTCAGAGACGTGGATATCTGAGGGAGGGAAGGAGAGGAAGAGTTGAGTATCATCGGCATAACAATGATACGAGAAGCTATGAGACGTGATAATGTTACCCAGTGATTTAGTGTAGAGGGAGAAGAGAAGGGGTCCTAGGACCGAGCCCTGGGGGACACCCGTCTGCAGGGGGCGGGGGGCTGACAGGGTCCCTCTCCATGACACTTGGTAGGAGCGGTCATTGAGGTATGATGTCAGCCATGTCAGCGCAGAGCCAGCCACTCCCATTCCTGCGAGGGTCGCGAGGAAGATCTGGTGGTTGACTGTGTCGAAGGCTGCAGATAGATCTAGGAGAGGCCTTTCGCTTTTGCTAAGTGAAGTGCCTCTGTGACTGCAATGAGGGCCGTTTCTGTGGAGTGGCCAGTCCAGAAGCCAGACTGATTAGGGTCTAGGAGGTCATTCTGTAAGAGATAAGCAGTAAGTTGCTTGGATACAGTTCAAGTTTTTTAGAAAGGAAGGAGAGAAGAGAGACAGGACGATAGTTGCCTATGACGGTGGGGTTCAGGTTTTTTTTTTATGAGGGGCGTGACTCTGGCTTGTTTTAGGGTGGTGGGGACCACCCCTGAGTTGAGTGAGGAGTTGATGGTTGCAGTTAGGAATGGGAGGATGTCCGGTGCTATGGTCTGGAGGAGTGGGGAGGGTAGCTGGTCCAGCTGGCATGTAGTCGGACGGTTCGACGTTACCAGTGTCAGGGTCTCTGCTTCTGTAATGGGAGAGAAAGATGACGGAGTGATTAAACGCCCTTCGTGGTTGAACTTTCCTGTCTCCTGTGTTGTGCATTTGAGCCTACCTCTAAACCGGTTCCTAACAGAAGATCTGACCATGGAAACAGGCTCAGCCAACACGGGGGACTCGATGACACGGGCGTCACTACAGGCTCAGGAGAGAGTCCTTCTGGACCATGGGCACTTGCCTCGCAAAGCCTCCACTGCCGTCCATGCCTTGAACGATCGACTACAGGCCCAGGAGACTCTCCAGCAGGGGGGCACCATTCAGATGAGGGATCTCCTGTCGGCTATCCAGGTACTTTTGGGGCTCACACTGTCACCTACTCCTCCCACTGCTTCTGCCCAGTCCCCAGTACGGACTACCATGGCCGCGGACGTCAGAGAGCTCGTCTCTGCCTGCCCTACCTGCGCACGGAACAAGGTGTCCCATCGCCCTCCTTCAGGCCTGCTCCAGCCTCTCCCCGTGCCCAGTCATCCATGGTCCCACCTCTCCATCAGGCCTGCTGCAGCCTCTCCCCGTGCCCAGTCATCCATGGTCCCACCTCTCCATCAGGCCTGCTGCAGCCTCTCCCCGTGCCCAGTCATCCATGGTCCCACCTCTCCATCAGGCCTGCTGCAGCCTCTCCCCGTGCCCAGTTGTCCATGGTCCTACCTCTCCATCAGGCCTGCTGCAGCCTCTCCCCGTGCCCAGTTGTCCATGGTCCTACCTCTCCATCAGGCCTGCTGCAGCCTCTCCCCGTGCCCAATTGTCCATGGTCCCACCTCTCCGTGGACTTCGTTACCGGTCTCCCTCCGTCCCTCCGCAACACTGTCATCCTGACCCTCGTGGACCGTTTCTCGAAGTCAGTTCGACTGATAGCCCTGGCCAAACTCCCGACCGCCGCCGAGACGGCGGAACTACTCACCACCCACATCTTCCGCCTGTACGGCTTTCCCCAGGATGTGTTGTCTGACCGTGGCCCCCAGTTCACATCCAAGGTTTGGCAAGCTTTTTGTGCTGGGATTGGGGCCACGGTCAGTCTCATGTCCGGCTACCATCCCCAGTCCAATGGACAGGCCGAGAGGGCAAATCAAAGCATGTAGTCGGCTCTTCGCTGCATGTGTTCTCTCCACCCCTCCTCCTGGAGCAAGGACCTGCCCTGGGTTGAGTACTCGCTGAACGCCATGGTCAACGACTCCACCGACCGGTCGCCATTCGAGTGCTCCCTAGGATACCAGCCACCTAGACCACCTAGACCACCTCTACTCCCCTTTCCCGGAGGCTGAGGCGTCGGTTCAGTTCAGGCCCACCTCCACCGCTGTCGTCGGGTCTGGAACTCGCTGCGCACTGCACTCCTCTGCGCCACTGCATGGGCCGTCGATCCTCAGCCCCGGAGTACCAGGTCGGCCAACAGGTCTGGTTGTCGACTGCGGACCTTCCCCTCAGTGTCACTTCCAAGAAGCTCTCGTCCAGGTACATCGGTCCCTACACCATTGACCGAGTGATCAACCCCACCGCCATCCAGTTGGTTCTCCCTCACTCCCTCCGACGCATCCACTGGGTGTTCCACGTCTCTCTCGGGTCAAGCCCTACATCACCAGCAACCTGTCTCCACCTACTCCTGCACTGCCCCCCCCCCCCCAACTGGTAGATGGTCACCCACAGTGGGCGGTTCGGAGGCTCCTAAAGGTTCGTCGCCAGGGTCGGGGCTTCCAGTACCTGGTGGATTGGGAGGGGTATGGACCAGAGGAACAGAGTTGAATTCCCCGATCCCAGATCATGTCTCCCATCCTTCTCCGTGACTTTTACCGAGCCCACCCAGACGCTCCGGGCCAGTCGCCAGTCTCCCGCTCGGGGGGGGGGGGGGGGTCCTGTTACGGTTTCACCTGCACAATCCTCTCTGTCTCCCTCACACACCCACATGTCTGTCTCTAACCCTGTGTCTGTCCCATCCACTCCCTGCACTTCGGCGCACGCTCTACGGGGGTGCAAAAGACACAGCTGATAATCATCACACTGATGGATGGAGACTCCACAACTGCCGTCTAATCACCTCACCACCTACAAGAAGACCAGGATCTCCATGCATCAGTGTCAGATCTTCCTTTATTAACGGCCTGCTTCAACCCACTGCTTCCCCCTGGTCACGGATATCCCCCGCCAGACTCAAGACACACACACACCGCACTGGAGTGCGTTAACTTTTTTGCAGCGTATTATTAAACGCCCTTCGGGGTTGAACTTTCCTCTGTCTCCCGTGTTGTGCATTTGAGCCTACCTGTAAACCGGTTCCTAACATATTTCACATAGTTATAACACTTTAGGTGACTTTACATCAACATGCCTTCTGCTAAACAATGCAAAGAGATTGAAAAACACAATTTCCATTGTACTGGTTCTTTTGAAGCATTTGAAACAAAGTGAGCTCACATTATCTCATACAAGTTTCAAGTTCCTAGTTTATTTGGAGGAGTGGAATAATTGTTTCTTGTCTCCTCGGCCTAGCAGCAATCACACAGGCAATAAGAGCAGTGCAAACAATAACTATTTAAAATATAAAAGGGCAGCCTTCCACAGCACTGCCATATTGAGTATGTTTTAATATTTCTTTTACCTTCAATTAAGAACAAGTTTGTATTTACAACGATGGCCGGGCAAGAGACAACACCTCTTGAAGGGGGGGGGGGCTGAAAAATAATTCAGGATTAAGCATTTCCGACATATAATATAAAGTGGTGATACAGTAAGTGATACATGCACTGACTGAAGCAAAATAAGATGAGTAACATGTCGTTCTTGATGTCGGGTGACTCCATCATACAGTTATTTTCTCTCATTGTTGTTAATGGGCGTGTCATCTGAGCGAGTGCCTGTCAGAGCACACGTAATAACAGTTATCTGATTTCCTTCTCGGACTCACTGGGTCATTAGCTTACTGTGCTTTCAAGAATGCCTGACAGCGGTAAACAGAGACAGACAAACAGCAAGAGAGACAGATAGTGTGACGAATCGATGACAACGTTGGCTCGGACGGTACTTCACTGAGGTGACAGCGCGGGTCATGCATCGCATGGTTATATGATCCTCTTTGAGTGAGTTTCAGTTAAGACTGTGGGAACGCTTGAATGTCGAGCAACAAATGGGATGCTTTTAAATGTTCCTTTGATGCAGTCAGAGCTTGGTAAAGCTGCATTCTCCCACTATGCTCCCTTTTTATGGAATACGCTGCAAGTGAAACTTTGTCTAGAGGCACTTCCTACTGTGAATGCTTTTAAAGGTATGCTACGACTAGCCCTTCATGAAACTGTTTTACCTGATGCTATTGTTGATCTGAGTATGCTTCTTGCCACTGCACAAATGGCCTTCTGTATTTGTATTAGATTTGTATGTTTTTTGTTTAATGCCCTTGTTTTTAGGTTTTTATGTTGAAACTTGTTGTGTGCCGTGTTGGTCACGACTCCCTGGAAGAAGAGATCTTGTATCTCAATGGGACATTCCTGGATAAATAAAGGATAAAAAATGTCACGGGTTCAAGGAGCTGATCCTGGACTTCAGGAAGAGGTTATGTATCCATAACCGTCAACAGGGCGAATGTGGAGTGGGTCTGTAGCTTCGGGTTCCTTTGAGTCCACGTGTCGGAGGCCATGAAGTGGTTTCCGCATGGGGACACGTTGGTGAAGAAATCCCAGCAGCAGCGTCTTTACAACCTAAGAAGGCTGAAGAAGTCTAGCACGTCCTCACCTGTCCTGAGGAACTTTAACAGGTGCACCATTGAAAGCGTCACGGCCTGCTGCATCACCGCCTGGTACGCCAGCTGCCCTGAACAGGATCGGCGGCAGCTTCAGAGGGTGGTGCGATCGGCCCAGTGGCTCACAGGTGGTGCGCTGCTTAACATGGAGGACATAGAGTATACACCAAGAGATGTACTGTATATCTATAAGGCCAATAAGTTCATTGCTGATCCCAGCCACACGAGCAGTGGCCTCTTCATTAGGAAGCAGTCCTGGCTGTATCATCATCGTGGCTATAAGACTAACAGCCTCAGGAACAGTTTCTACCCCCAGGCCATCGGGACACTGAGCTGAGATTCCCAACACCTGCTCAAGCTCCGTCAACACCTGACCCTGTCCCCCTAGACCCCCTTGTTTCCATCCATTCACACACCCTGCCCCCCCCCCCCCCCCATTTCCTTCAGTTACATGGCACATACACACACTTTACGAGACACTTTTACCACTATTTATTGTGAACGTGCTTACATACATAACGTATTGGGTGTGCATATTTATAAAATGGGTAGCTCAAATCAAGCAATCTGATTGGATCATAGCCATGGTATTGTTGTGGCTGAAGGTTGTTTAACACAGCAGGAGACGATATTTCCAATTGTAACAAATAGGTAATTTATTTAAGAAAAGAAGTTCTTAACAGCAAGAGCTATGGGTCGAGCAGAGGATCACCACAGCTTGAACAAAAAACACTCTGTCCCCAATCCCTTTGCCTGTCCCCTAAATCCCCTCTCAGTCCTGCCCCCCCATGACAGATATGATGACGTATCATATCATGTCAGATCTGACATGACGTACATTAAGATGATACGTAGATTTAACATCGGAGAGAGAACATGAAGAGAGATAAACAAGATATGATGTCCACACACGATATGATGTAGAGAGTGAGATGTGTGTGTGTGTGTGTGTGTGTGTGTGTGTGTGTATGTGTGTGTGTGTCTGTGTGTGCATGCGTCTGCGTACAGACGTATGTGTATTGTATGTGTGTATTGTGTCACAGGGAATGTGTGTGTGTGTGTGTGTGTCGGTGTGTATGTCTGTGCGACTGTGTGTGTCTGTGTACGTGTGTGTCCGTGTGTCTGTGTGTGTGTGCTGTGCCTGTGTGAAAGAGAGAAAAGAACAAGATATGAAAGCATACAATGTACGAGATTACCAGCACACAACATGCCGTACTGAAATGTCCATCTGTTCCAAATTGTTTTAAGAACGTCAGCCAGACCGTCTTTCAGCACTGCTAGTTGACCTATATTAAACTAGTCCACCTCATACACATTTTCCCCAACATTCCCCCATTTGGGGCTATCCCTAGTCCCACCCAAATCATATAACCAAGAAAATGTGAACGTCTAACTAAACGAGAAACCATATTTATATAATAAAAGTTTAAATGGCTGATCTAAACAAGAAACCTAGCCATATAATACATTTTAAATGTCTAACTAAACAAGAAACCTTACTTCATTCACTGGACCCCTAACGGACCAACAAAGGCTGACTACCGTTCTCACAATAAACACAAAACCGCTCAAAACAAGAGTAATAATAAAACATCAAAAAAAAAAAATACCCCAATTTATAATCCTAACCTGACAGACAAATCCCCCCAACCTCCACCGCTTACCAAATGAGCCACAGTTCCGGCCGGAAACCGCGACTCTCATCAGGGAAAGGAGAAGTTGACCGTCAGAACTAAACATAGAACATCCCTCCCAAAAAAATGACATTGTCTCTTCCATAACATTGAGTCCCAGTGTCCATCGCTCAGCCCCCCTTCCATGCCCACGCCATAGTCTCCTCACCGTATTGCCAAAAGTCACATTTTGCCAATACAGCAACCACCACGCCACACCTCCAGTCCTCGTAGAAGCATGTCCCCATGCCTGGACGGGAGGCGCTGGTACCGACCTCACCACGTGTCCCCCCATCTTCGACGGGAGGTGCCCATCTTGCCCACTGCGTTAGCCCCCCCCTTTGTCCCTCCAGTCCCCAGAACCGATCCCCAGACCACTTCTTCTCAATGCTTCCTCAGGCTCAGAACCGACACTCTGCCGATGCCCCTTCCCATTCCGGTTTGACCAGGACCACAAGTAAAATAAACAAAAAATAATAAAAAAAATAAAAAACAATGCAATGATTTTCAATGGTTGCAATCTCTATGCCGAAGGATCATTAGAAAATCAGACTAAAATTCCTAGTTAAAGGAATAAACCAACAAAACTGCACTCAGACCATCCCCCGTCACTCTTAAAGGAAAGAACCAACAAAAAGAAAATGTCCCTACCTCACCATACCCCTAATCCTCTATCCCCTCGTCTCCCTCTAAGGCAGCATAAAGCTGAGGATATGGCCCGATTTGTGGCTCAATCTCTTTCTGTCCCACCATCAGCATTTGGCTCGTTACGTGTGAAGTTACCAGCCTACCCAAGAGAGGCATACCACAACAGAAAAGGAGAACCAATATCAACCCTGCCACCCCGATGGATATCCCCGTCTGCATCACTATGCTTCCCCACTGTCCCAATCTTTCCAACACCCCACTCCCCCACCATTCTTCATTCCGGCCAGAATTCCCCCTCAACTCCTCCCTCAAATCTTCAGCTTAGCCATGGCCTCGGAGAACTTTCCCCCTGGCCCCACATTCGTCGGAATGAATGTGCAGCAGTACTGTCCAAACATGGAACAGACTCCACCCTTCTCCGCCATTAACCAGTTCAGAGCCTGTCTATTCTGCCACGCCACCGTACTGGTCGCGTGCATCTGGTCCCCCATTGCATCCAACGCCTCCTCGGTGTAGTTGAGATACCGCTGCTGATTGTAAAACAAATAGTTGATCCACCCGGTGTTCTTATTGACCGATATCCATGGCAGAATAGACTCAAACCCTGCCGCAATCTCATTCTTAGCCATGAACTCGGCTGGAATGCCCCTTGGCTGTCCTATGCTGTCCAGATACACCCTTGGGTCTGCCTTGTAGCTACGCTTCGTTCGAGAGATAGGAGACTCAGAAGGTCCTTCCGTCACTGATAATGGTAGGACCACCATTGGCATGATCGCCTGAACCCGGGCACATCTACCTGACCAATCTAAAGGAAGTGTATTCCTCAACCTCCTACCGCCGCAGAGCCAGTATTGGTCCGCCAGTGCCATATCCTGGACATGAAAAGGGCAAGCTACAGGCCGTGGGTTGGTATCCACTCCCTTTAACACGACCCCGTGTCCACACTTTCCTTCTTTCGTGCAGTTAGTCGTGATGCTCCAAATAGTAGTGCACCGCCCCTCTGCCACCTCCCCTACATCCCGGGTCCCCTCCTTTTGCAAGCACTCGAAATCCTTGGTCAGCCATAGTTTGACACCTCTGGGTATTGGCAACCCCGTCGCTACCCCCTGCACACGTACATCCAATTTCCTACAACGTTCCCGCATAGTGACATCCTTGAAATCCGTGACGTTTCCTGCCGCCTTAAAACGACTAGAGCCGAGAAACCCCAAACACTCTGCCTCGCACCAAGGGCGACTATTATGGGGCCCCTCCCATGCCTCTGCGTCCCTGTCACACTGAGCCCAACTGAACTTCGTGCCCTTCACCAGCAGCCTATCCGGACGTGCCTTGGAGCAGACATAACAATCCTCTATCTGATTCTGCGCGCTCGTGTACTGGACCCACTTAAACCACTCATTCCCTAAAGCCGCCCTATACATCGGGTCAGCCTCCGGGTCTTCCTCGTCATAGTCATAGTCGCCCCCATCTTGTTCCCCGGAAGGAAGCAAACCCCTCAACCTGGCCCAGAGTGAGCCCACTGAGTCCCTCAACGTTCCGGCTGTCCTCTGGAACATATCCTGTCCCCCCACCTCTTCCGACTCAGTGTCCTTGACCTCCCTTTTTCCCCTCACCCCTGTCCCCTGTGATTGGTTCGGGACAGGCTCAACTCTCCTATCTACCCCCACAACCCGATCCTCGTTAGTATAATGGTAAGTATCCCCGCCTGTGACGGGGGAATGGTCAAAATCAAAAACATGCCCTTGCGGTCCTACGGGAAACACCCCGTTTGGTTGTAGTCTTATCTTCTCCCCCCCTTCCTCGATGGAGGGAAGAGGGGGCGCCTGATTCTGAGCCTGGTCATGAAAGCCTGCTGGTACTTGAGCCTGAGCGGGACCCCGTGGGACTCCTACCCACTCAAACCCATCATCCTCAAGGACGGGTCGACCGTGACGGTTCTTAATGACGTCGTTGTGCCCGGCCGACCGTCCGCACACTGCTGCCAACATCTGCGGGAGCATCAGCAGGCACCTTCCAGTTGCCGTCTCGGACCCTCCATGTCGGGTTCTGCATAACTGCGATCGATTGTATCCCCCAAGAGATCGCCGCTGGCCTTTATGCAGTGATTGAAATGGAACCAGGTCGCTGATCCTTTGACTTGGACTGCCGTTCCAGTCGATCGGATCACCTCGTACGGGCCCTCTCTCCGGGGTGATGACCACTTTCTCTTGTGGACCTTTACGAAGACCAAGTCCCCAGGGATCAGTCTCGGTTTGGTGGCTTCCTTCTCCGCCTCCTTCACCCCCTTTCTCTCCTTTCGAAACACAGCTTCATGTATTTTAGTCACTTGCTGAAGATATTTTTCCAGATCTTGCTCAAAAATATCTAATGCCGGGCCCCTAGCCAGGTGTCTAAATGGCGGTGCTGGCATGCTGCGGCCTGTAAGCATTTCATGCGGTGTTAGCTGTGTTTGGCGGTTTACGCTGCTTCTAATAGCCATCAGAGCAAGTGGCAAAGCATCAATCCAGTTAAGCTTAGTTTGCATACAGATTTTCAACAGTTTGTTTTTAATGACCAGATTGGCCCTTTCCACCTTCCCCTGCGACCCGGGACTATAGACACAGGAAAGGCGCTGTCTTATACCTAATTTCTGCATCAGCCCTTTAACCACCTTGTCGATGAACTCGCGGCCATTATCGCTTTGTAATATCGTGGGAATTCCAAATCTCGGAATGACCTCGCGACACAGGAACTTGATCACTGTGTCCGCGTTCTTGTGTTTAGATGGAATGGCCTCAATCCAGCGACTAAAGCAGTCCTCTACTACCAGGAGGTATCGTTTGCCCTGCACTGGCGTTATCATGTCTGTATAGTCCATAATCAGATGTCTGAATGGTCCCTCAGGGAGGGGTGTGTAAGCCGCCACTGTCGGTACTCCTTTGCGCACATTGCCCTGTAAGCATGTTAAACACCTGGCTAGTGTAACGTCAATTTGTGCCTGAAGCTTTGGGGACCAAAATCCCATTTTCGTGATTCGTTTCAGGGTCTCTGCTCTTCCACAGTGATCAACACCATGAGCCTCAGGTATCACTAAGGACAGAAGATCGATGGAGGCGACTATCAAACCGTTATGACTCCTCCACAGACCATCTGCCCCCCTTACAGCCCCCCTCTCCGTCCACGACTGTTTCTCGGCCTGCGTGGCTGAGTCCTGAAGATCACTCAAATTATCCTCAGTTACCTCAGTCGTCAGTTCGGCCGCAAACATCAGAACAGCCGTGGACGCGCCTTCGCGGCCTCGTCCGCCGCGTTGTTTCCCGTCGTCACAAAGGACAGGTCTTTTCTGTGTGCCTGGCACTTTACGATAGCAATGCTTTTGGGCAACTTTACAGCCTGAATAAGCGCCACAACCTGCTTGTGGTGAAGGATCGGTGAGCCGTCCGATTTCTTAAAGCCTCTTGCCTTCCAAATGGCCGCGAATAGGTGGCATACGCCATGCGCATACGCAGAGTCTGTAAAGATGTTAACCGTGCGATCTTTAGCTATTATGCATGCTTCTGTTAGTGCTATTAGTTCTGCAAGCTGGGCCGAACATGGTTGCATGCATTGTTCGGCCTTTCTTGTTAGTGTTTCTCCGTTAGGTTTGCACTGTACGACGGCGTATCCTGACCTTAAATTTTCCCCCTCCCGATAGCAGGACCCATCCACAAAAAGTGAGAGTTCTGCTATCGCGAGCGGGTCGACTCCCAAATCAGGACGGAGTTTCACGAAAGCCTGTACCTCCACCTCACACTCATGCGGTTGACCCTCGCTCGGGAGTGGTACCAGATCCGCCGGGTTACTGCCGTGGCATGTTTTTATCGTAACGTCCGAGTACTGCAGGAGCCTCATGTAAGCCTGTTGCCGTTGGCTGGTCAGAACAAATTTGCCTCTTTCAATCAAGTTTGCCAATTTGTGATGTGTCCAAATGCAAATGTCATATCCCATTGTCACGGCCGTTGCCTTCTCATACATCAAATGTGCTGCGGCCAGGGCCTGATAACAAGGTGGCAGACCCTGCTCTACCGGCGAAAGAGCTCTAGAGTAATATGCTATCGGTTGTTTTTTCCCACTCCCCCCCTGTGTTTGAGTCAGGACAGCTGTCGCATGCTGCGCTCTATGTGAGACGAATAGGTGGAAACACTTCTCATAATCCGGCAGCGCCAGGGCAGGGGCCTGTAACAACAGACGCTTAATGTTTATGAACGCGTCCTCCCCCTCCTCGGTCCATGTCAAGGGAGCGCGAAGCTTGTCTGTACCCGCCTCTTTTATCATCATCCTCAACGGCGCTGTCGCTATCGTATAGTCCTCCACCCACTCAGAGCTGTACCCAGTCATCCCTAAAAACGTCATCATCTGTCGGACCGTCAATGGCCTAGGTGCCTTGGATACAGCTTCGAGCTGCGTGGGTGAGATGCTTTTTATGCCCTTTTGAATGACGCGAGACAAGTACTCAACTTTTGGCTGGCAGTACTGCAGTTTTGAACGGGATGCCTTGTGGCCTCCCACGGCTAATCCACTCAAAACTTTGATGGAGTCCTCATGGCACTGCTGACGTGTATCCGAGCAGATTAGAATGTCATCTGCATACAGTAAAACCATGCTGAGTAGTGTGTCGCACACTCCTTGCAAGTCTTCCTTGAGCGCCTTCGAGAAGTAATGCGGCGAGTGCGCGAACCCTTGTGGCAACCGGGTGTAAGAGTATTGTTTCCCCCTGTGGGTAAAAGCAAACAGATACTGAGACTCTTTTTCCAATGGAACACTGAAGAATGCCTGTGTGAGATCAATGACCGTATAGTACTGCGAGCTACTCGGGATGTTTGTCAGGAGGGTGTGTGGATTAGCGACTTCCGCCTCTGGTCCAGACACCACGTCGTTCACCGCCCTCAAATCGTGTACCAGTCTGTACCTAGCCCTGTCCGCCTTTAGCACTGGGTGGATAGGTGTATTACATCTGGATTTGAAAGGGACGAGCACTCCCCCCTTTAACAGTCCCTCAATCTGATGTGATATAGCTTCCTCCGACTCTGGCTTCATTGTATACTGTCTGATAAAGGGTGGTCTACAACCCTTCTTTAACCTGACCTTCACTGGCTGTGCCGACAATATTAGACCCACATCTGTGTCGTGTTTTGACCACAACCGTTCTGGGGTGCGCGCCAACATGTCCTGTTCCAGCAAAGCATCCGCCTCTGGAATAACGCAAGGGTCTCCTGGTAATCTGATTACTTGCGGTTTTGCCAAAACTGAAAAGGAAATCATTATTTTTATGAAACTCCCATCTGCGCTGTTCCAAATTAGCGGAGATTCCGTGGAGACCCACCTTTGAGTCTCGGATTCCTGTATCATTGAACCTAGATGTTCGGATTCGTAACCAGGATTTATTCTCAGAGTGATGTGTGGGGCGGCGTCTCTTAGTCTATGTTGTTCCCGTAGATACTTACTCGTGTTAACCCTCAACGCCGCGCCCTGTCTCCCTACAATTATCGTAGATGAGTCAATCTGCACCTGCTCGGGCTGTCCCTGCAACCATGCCTTGTTCCTAACTAGGTCACTATTCGTCAAATATTGTAGTGTGCAATGTGCCTCCATGTTTGTTTGTCTAGACTGAGGCAGTTGGGTTTTCAGAAATGGCTCCCAGGGGGCACAGACCCTTTGCAGCTCTGCATCTATGTTGCCCAGCCAGAACACAGTGGCCTCTTTCTCCCCCGTCCCTTGTAGCATCATTTGGTACACGTCTTGTTCAATTTGAATCCCCTCAGGCGTACATAGGATTTTACAGCCTAGTTTACACATTGCATCTCGTCCCAAGAGATTGCGCGGGGTGCTGTCCGAAATTAATACAGGTATTGTTATGGTCTTGTTGTTATACGTCATAGAGATTGGATCTGATGTGGGTATTAATTGTGTTTTTCCCGAGAATCCGACCGTCCGAACATACTGTCCAGACTGGGGTAAGTGAGCGGCGTATTTTTGCTTTATGCAGGAAAAACCTGCTCCAGTGTCTGCCATCATCTCTGTTAATTTGCCCTCCACTAGGACCTGCAGAATAGGTTCTTGCTCAGCTCCCTTGGAAACCACAATCATTTGATTTCCCCCCGTCGCATTCTCTGGGCACCCCTAGTGATTACCCCCCTGGTTTCGGGGCCCTCCTGTCTCCCCCTGGTTGTGGGGCCCTTGTG
>NC_140179.1:90936329-90996329 GCF_963971535.1 Notolepis coatsorum | reverse complement strand
TCAGGTAAATAGTCGGCATATCTGCCCGACTATGAAAAAATAATGCCAGCTAGTTGTTAGTGTGTATGTTGCATAGCAACCGCCTTGAAGTGCAGGCAGCCAGGAGGGCCTATTTTATTTTAAACATTACTATTTACTAATAAAAAATTATTATTTAAGTGTGTCTTACTTTTATATTGCCATAGCCTACTTGGTACCCATTTAAAAAAAACAATAGCTCACATCAGACCATGGCATAATATGGTTATTATATCACCCCTTAGCTGTGATATAATAACCATATATCATGGCCTGTCATGAGATATTGCTTAAGTATATACATATGTGTATGTATGTATATATATATATTCTATTCTATGGGTTTTGTTGCTATTGTTATTACTATTACTATTATTATCATCATCATTCAATTGATTGAATGTTTATTGCAGGGGTTCTCAAAACTTTTTTATACCACAACCCCATTTTATTTAGGATTTTTTTTGGCGACCCCACACTTAATGTATCGCATAATTTCAATGTGGAATTAAGGAATATCAAAATAAAAGCACACGTTGTTAAACTTGATCATGCATATTTATTCGAAAATGTTATTACAGCACTATGTTATCAATACACATTTATAAAACAAGGCTTATTTAGCCAAAATATGTTGCCAGAACATAAAACAAAATTTATTGCCAATGCGCAACCCCTACTGTACCCACAACCCCACTTTGGGTCACGACCCGTAGTTTGAGAACCGCTGGTTTATTGCACAGGAATGAGAGAGTAACAAAGGGGGACAAAGAAGCTCTGGCTTGACTTCAAGCTCTGCGAGATCCAACATGCCTGCAGTAACAACCTCCTAACAGCTACTTCAAAGTATTGTAGGTGGTCTCCCCACGTCCTTATTTACATTTGGGTTGAATGAAAGGCTAATTCGTGTGTTGGGCAAGTTACTTTAAAAAAGTAACTAGTGGGGCGCCCCAGTGGCGAACCACATAGCGCGCTCAGCCGCGACACGGGCGACCCGGGTTCGATTCCCGAATCCGTCGTTATTTCCCGAATGTCTTCCCCCCACTCTGTCTCCCATTCCTCCTCTGTCTCTCCCTACTGGACTGCCCAGTAGTAATAAAGCGATAAAAACGCCAAAAAAGAAATATAAAAAAAAAAAAAAAGTAACTAGTTACAGTTACTAGTTACTTATTCCAAAAAGTTACTAAATTACTTACTCAGTTACAAATTATAAAAGTAACTAGTTACTTCAGAAAGTAACTATTGCGTTACTTTCAAGTACATTTTTAACATAAACAACGTACACAAATCTAAACTATTGTAATGTTGCTGTGGGACAAAGTGAGACTAAAGTCAAGGTAGACCGCGCTTCTCAGTATCTGACACTGGGTGCTGAAATCCCAAGGATTATGAGGAAAAAAGGCGAAGGCTGGACCAGCACTCTCAGATTTCAAAAAAAAAATTGAATGGCAGCCTATGATACAGACATGTTTCGGAACAGGTGTTCCATCTTCAGTGTTAATAGGCTAACCGTGATAGCTTGTAAAAATGGGAGCTATGAATATAGTAACCAGTCTCCCCCTCTAGAGAACCGCTCAAATATGCAGCTGCAATGTTACCAATGTTTGTAATAGTGTATATCTCCGGGACCGATTAACTTTTCTTGCACGGAGACATCTCTTTCCTAGGTCGGTCTCTGGGCTGCCCAGTAGGCCTGCAGGAGTGCAGGAGGCACCATGTGTGTAGGTAGTCTTGTAGTCTCTTCGTCTCTAGCATCTCTTATGCCGCTCGATGTCTTGCCTTGGCGATAAGCAGGCCCCTCGGGATGATGGCGTCCTGCCAGTAGTTAGTAAGGGTCACGCCATGGAGTAGGATAAGAGTCTCCCTCTGCTTCAGGCGAGGATGAGTCTCTTGACTCCATCGTTGTAGCTACGAAAGCTGCTGTATGTCCACTAGGGACAGGGTGAACTTTAAACTCTGGAGCTGCAGGTCTCTAAGCTACCAAAGTAGCTATATATCAAAGTCAAGGTAGACCGCACTTCTTAGTATCTGACACTGGGTGCTGAAATCCCAAGGATTATGAGGAAAAAAGGCGAAGGCTGGACCAGCACTCTCAGATTTCAAAAAAAAAATTGAATGGCAGCCTATGATACAGACATGTTTCGGAACAGGTGTTCCATCTTCAGTGTTAATAGGCTAACCGTGATAGCTTGTAAAAATGGGAGCTATATACCATGTGGGCAGGAAGTGACATCATAGAGGTGAGCTTGGGAATGCTAGTCAACTTTGACCTCCAGAGTAAGGACTTAATAATGTAGAATGTTGAAAACAAATATAAACCAGAAACTTAGATAAGCCAGTAGCAAACACAAAATTATATAAGCAAAGAACAACAACAGAAGGAAACTTTTCACCATTCAATAATAATAATAATAATAATAATAATAATAATGATAATATAATCTTGATAATAAAAGTTAAAGTTAAAAAGTCACTAGTCACAAAGTGAGACTAGCCTCCAATCAAATGCCATGTATGTAGATATTATAATTACTATGTTTATATAGTGGATCATACAAATACAAACACAATATATGTTTTGGAACTTTTGATATGTAGGCCTATTGCCCCTCAACAGGCTACAACTGGGCAACATAAAATTATGCTTGTTAAGCACTATACCAAAAATAAATAACAATATACTGATTGATTGATTGATTGAACATTTTTATTAACAGATTGCAGAATGGGTACAGTACAGTACAGTACAGCTCAATACACACAATTGTTAAGGGGATGCAGACCAGAGAAAGACTTTCGTCTTGTTTACATCAGGGTCCCCCATTTTCAATTCATAATGACATTTATGACATACACAACATATATAGATATACATATATCTAACCATGACATTTAAGACATACAGATATACAGTCTTTGTAGTGGAAATAAAACAAAAAAACAGATGTGTCGTGTGTGTCTCTCACTCTCTTTCTGTATCTCTAGTTCTCTCTCTCTCTCTCTCTCTCTCTCTCTCTCTCTCTGAGCACCTGAAGACTGTGCTATTAAACCAGGAAGTGCAGCACTATGTTGATAAGGCAGTAGAGCCTCCACTACTGTAGTGCCCTGCGCTGCAACACAACAAACACAAGTGCGAACAAAAAACGCTCATGGACCCGTCTCTCGTTAACTGGCTCGCTTGTGTTGTTCGTTGGATTCCTTTTGGATTATTTGGGCTTGCCTAACAAACTACGTACACGGACCCGCGGCCTCTCCTTGACTGACTCGCTTGTGTTGTCGTTGTGTGTCTGACTATGCATGCTTTCGAACACCCGCCCAACTCTACCTCTGATTGGCTTACCATGAAATTGTACTCAACCTCAGCCAATCGTCAGCATGTATGCGCTTGTCTCGCTGCGCTGCCCACTAACCAAGGAAGGAAAAAAAGTATTGCCTCTCGGCTCAGAGATCTAGTTGGTCTGATGAAAAAAAACTGCTTCAATCATAGTAACGCGCTGCATTTTTTGGCAGTAACGGTAACAGCGTTATTAAGATTGGAAGTGTAATCCGTTAGATGACTCGTTACTGAAAAAAGTTACGCCATTAGTAACGCCGTTGTTTATAACGCCGTTATTCCCATCTCTGGTGGTGACACAATGTATTGGAGTCAGTTCAGCCTAAATCTACATTTATAAGTGGATATATTTTTCGATAATCAGGCGAAAAATGACAACGTGATAAGTGGATTCCACTAAAACGCTATTGTCGCATCTTTTTCCTGGAATTACCCAGAAGCACCCAAACTATATTCATATTCAAAACGGTATAAAACGGAAATGTACGGATGAAAAAATTATCTGTTTTTTGCACGTTGACCAGAAACAACTCACTGACAATCGACGGTGTTATTAGACCCATAGCTATAAGATAAAATATAGGTTTAGCTCTACAAACAAGGTGAGCGTTTACATGGGGTTAATGGGCGGCAAGGCCTACGCACTTCCCGGAAGGGGCGTGGCACTCAATGTGTTAACTTACACTAATGTAAGTGTAACGGTTGTGACAACGTCACCTCAAACTTCGATGCCCGAGGGAGTTTCGGGGTCTCCCACGCCGTGTGCAACAGCACAGACCGCTATACCAAGAAGTGAACTCACTGCTTTGTAACCTGTCTATGTGTCTTTTGAGGATGAGAGTGAGTTTAACCCATAGCACCGCTACTCACACCAGCCCTTCGTGACTGCGCTTCACGATACCATTCGTTACATAAGCAAACATACAACAGCCCCAAAATACCAATTTAAAACTTGGCTAGTGTTAGTCCTTGTATCAAACGACCAATCAATCAATTTAGTGGGGGCTACCCATTTTGTATTATTATTATTTTTTTGTTTTGATCACGCACTGGGCCTCCTAGGAATAATGATCCATTAATGTCAGACTAATGGAACGTTGTGTGCTCTTGTCTGGTTGTGTTGTGCGTGTAGACGTGTTTCCCCCACCCTGTCACAGATCCCCTGAGGCCCTCAACAGCTCGTCTGTTTTCCAGAACGTCAGCCTTTCTACGGTCATGAGGTGTCAGGGCAGACACAGGTGTTCGCTGCATCTCCGGATCAACATCGCACTGCAGCTCACCGGTAAGACACGCGTACACGCGCGCACACACACGCTGCAGTATTACACCCTTGTTTCCTCTACTGACAGGCTTGGGGGGAAACCCCTCTGATCCAATCACACTTCAATCTGTGGTCAGTTCAGCCAATTAAATGGCTCACATCTACACACACACACACACACACACACACACACACACACACACACACACACACACACACACACACACACACACACACACACACACACACACACACACACACACACACACACACACACACACACACACACACACACACACACACACACACACAAGGACACACACACACGAGAACACACACGAGGACACACACGAGGACACACACACACACACACACGAGGACACACACACACAAGGACACACATGAGGCCAACATGTACACCCTCACGTGCACACATACAAGTGGGTATACATACACGTGCACGCACACACACACACGCACTTGTATTATGCCTCATACCTTGGTGTTGAGGCGGGCTCAACAGCTCTCTTTCTACAGGGAAGCCTGTTTGTTGTTGTGACATCTATTAGGTCCATATGCCTACTATTTCTCTTTCTTTGTGTCTGACTGTGGCTGATTGATATGTGTTTCAGAGGCCGTCTATGGCATCTCCATCTGCAGTCTCACAGCAGGGATGTTGGGAAGCTGTCAAGTCATCAGCTTCCCTAAAGCAGCCAGAGAGAGGATGACAGGACAGCAGGTAATTCAGCTTTTCCAGAGCAGCCAGAGAGAGGATGACAGGACAGCAGGTAATTCAGCTTCTCCAGAGCAGCCAGAGAGAGGATGACAGGACAGCAGGTAATTCAGCTTCTCCAGAGCAGCCAGAGAGAGAATGACAGGACAGCAGGTAATTCAGCTTCTCCAGAGCAGAGATTGGAGAGAATGACAGGACAGCAGGTAATTCAGCTTCTCCAGAGCAGCCAGAGAGAGGATGACCGGACAGCAGGTAATTCAGCTTCTCCAGAGCAGCCAGAGAGAGGATGACCGGACAGCAGGTAATTCAGCTTCTCCAGAGCAGCCAGAGAGAGGATGACCGGACAGCAGGTAATTCAGCTTCTCCAGAGCAGCCAGAGAGAGGATGACAGGACAGCAGGTAATTCAGCTTCTCCAGAGCAGCCAGAGAGAGGATGACAGGACAGCAGGTAATTCAGCTTCTCCAGAGCAGCCATGGAGAGGATGACAGGACAGCAGGTAATTCAGCTTCTCCAGAGCAGCCAGAGAGAGGATGACCGGACAGCAAGTAATTCAGCTTCTCCAGAGCAGCCATGGAGAGGATGACAGGACAGCAGGTAATTCAGCTTCTCCAGAGCAGCCAGAGAGAGGATGACCGGACAGCAGGTAATTCAGCTTTGGCACAGGTATCATGGTGGAGAGGTTACCAATGCAAAGCCAATGGTGTTTGGGTCTGTACAAGCGGACTGAATCTCACTGACACTCTACATTGAAGCTGAAGCGGTACATTGTGCGCTCTGTGGAGTAAGCTGCAGAGAGCTTCAAGTATGAAAATGGGACAAGGTGGTTCCCAAAAATCACAACTATCTCTTTAAGCATAAACGTGTGCTTTTGTGTCAGGATTCATCTTTGTTTGCAAAGGAGCTGTGTTACTGTAGATACCGAGTGGAATTCTTCACCCAATGTCAGTGGAAGACGATTAGGAAAAAGACTGAGCGGAAGAAGGAGAAGACAAAGAAGAAGAAGCAGAAGAAGAAAAAGCAGAAGCAGAAGAGGATTAAGAAGAAGCAGAAGAGCGCGGCTGGGTGGCGCAGCGGACATTGCGCTCGTCACACAACGCAAGAGACACCGGGTTCGACTCCGGCTGTCGGCGTTGGCTCCGGCTTGGGCCGGTCGTCATACTAACTCAATTGCATGGCAGAGTTAGCAGGTGGAAGTCAATGGGTGGTAATCTGGACGTTGTAAACAGCGACTCCTACAGGTCGGTTGGGGCGCCTGCACAGCAGAGACAGGAAATGGCGGGGGTAGTGTGAGCCTCCCACACGTTACACCTCGCCAAATGAGAGTCCGCGCTGGCAGGTGAAAAGATGTGACAGGCTGCCTCCACATGTATCGGAGGGGACATGTGATGCAAGGCTTCTATCCTCCCTACGACCGGCCTGTGGGGGGCATATGCGAGCAACGTTCAAGACTGGGGAGGGGAGAATTGGCACAGCGAAATTGGGATGGGAGAAAAATAGAAAAAGAGGAGAAAAAGTGAAAAAAATTAAAAGAAGAAGCAGAAGAAGAAGCAGATGAATACACCCCCTTGATATTACTCTCCAGACTAACAAATACTCTGTTGATCTACATTATCATTCATGTGTTGCTTCAGCTAGGTTGCACATTTGTAATATATTACCAAATACACACGCGTGCGCACACACACACACACACACACACACACACACACACACACACACACACACACACACACACACACACACACACACACACACACACACACACACACACACACACACACACACACACACACACACACACACACACACACACACACACACACACACACACACACACACACACAAACTCTGTGCACAAACACATCCCTTGGCACAACCCCTCCACCTCTCAGTACTTTTGTCAAACAAAGAATATCTCATAATAGGTCCATAAAATTATCAGATCATGATTCTGATTGTGAGAATCAAATATGTGACAGCTTGAATGTAACCATCTTCTGATCTTTTCCCCCTGAAGGTAGAAGTAGAGAATGACTGCTTTGATCAGACTCCAGGTCAGGACGCGCATGTCTTGCTGAAAACCCTACCAAACTACTGCGGTGTCACTTGGACCAGCACCTATCACGTGCCAGGTGTGACACACACACACACACACACACACACACACACACACACACACACACACACACACACACACACACACACACACACACACACACACACACACACACACACACACACACACACACACACACACACACACACACACACACACACACACACACACACACACCGCGCGCGCGCATAAGAGTGTGATTTTCCATGGCAACTTATTTTTCTCACTGTGACGTTTTCCCTTTCAGAATGCAACAGTGAAGATCTGCGGAGTAATGTCCCAGAATGCATCAGTAAGTTGTGCATCTCTCTATCTATTCCCTTTAACAAACTACAAAAATGTAGTAGCCATACTGCTGATATTGGATGAAAATCTTGAAACCACAATTTTGGTGTTAATTTTTCCTTTTAATCGGAATGGATTTTTTTTTTTTTTTAACTTTTTTTTTTTAGCGTTTATCGCTTTTCTGGTCAAGCATGACCGACAGATACAGGGTGAAACGGGATATAGATCAGGGGAAGACATTCTGGCAAATGACGGCGGGTCCGGGAATCGAACTCGAGTCCACCAGATCCGTGACGCAGCACGGTTTTCCCCGATGCAGAAATAGCGCCGAGATATGCTGTGAGCTACTGGAGCCCCCCCGAATGGAATTTTTTTAAACGTTTTGTGTGGAGTTACTGAGTGTGTTTCCATCCATATTAATACAATGTCTTAAAATTTCTTTATATGCATTTTCATATTATAATCATCAATATACAATAATGTTACCGTGGAAAGAGAAGCTGTACAGATCATAGAACCCAGCAGTAAACAGGATAAGGTGTCTTGTCACTAGCCTGACATATCAGACCCACATACACAAGCTAGCTCTCTTGTCACACTAGGTCAGGGTCTGCCATCTTTACTATCAAAAGAGCCATTTTGCCCCCTCCTGAATGAAATAAAATTCACCTGGAGCCGCAAAACATAGGTTAACATTTTTAATAAAAAAAAAATAAATTTACCCTGAAAATTAAGATAACACAGTGTATAAAGTTGTATATATATTTATACTATATATAGAGGGATTGGAATTGATTCAAAAGCTTATTTCTAGTACCTATTGTTATTTTTTGTTCGGTCTCAAGTGTCGGAGAGGAGACGGGCAGAAATGACAGCTGGCACCAAATCCATTCCCAATAAGAGACAACGGACCCAATACATGTTAGTGGTGTGGAAATATGCCTACAAACATATCTTTGGAACCGTTTGTATTAAATCATACCTGAATCGGGAGATTATCTTCTCTTATAAAAGCTGGCTGTACAGTGCTCGTAGAATAAGGCATATATTATTGAAAACATTTTTCTTTAAGGAACGCATCTATTTTTAAATTTAATAATTATCCCGCCTGCTCCTACCCAGGCCCAGTTAGAAAATTCCTGAACTTGAACTTCATCAGTTTGTGATAGATTATTATTTATTGGATATTTAAAAGTACCTCATATTTGGTACCATTTTGAAGCTAACAACTATCCAATGATATAAAATATGTGTATGATTATCATCATTATTATTGTTATTATTCTTCATATGTAGTTGAACTTGAACTTGTTGAACTTGAACTTGAAGATACAATTTATTTTCAACCCCTTTACTCACATTGGATTACAGTAAAACATTTTGTACTTTTATGTTTATTTATTAAGTTAATAACTGTGTTAAGAACATTTTTGAGTTCATGCTTTTGATACATTTTTGTAGGAGTGACGTTTTTTTGTTTTTTGCAAATTTCTCGCCACATATCAAGCAGGTACAGGTAAGCCTGCATCATTAGTGAAAGTAAATTAATCTGTCCACGCTAAATTAAACCCTAAATTTTTTGGGGGGGATTTATCCATGGTTAGCTTATTGGGGGGTTGGAAACTCAAGAATAGCCACCTGCAGACGACAGGGAGAGGCGCGGGGTGTGACGTATATTTTAGTTGATGAAATATTAAACACTTTTTTTCCCCAGTTCACAGTATCACCTTGATCTCCAAAATAAAATAAAATTGAAATTAAAATAGAAGTTATTTATTTCCATATTATTATAATTTTTCAAACCTACATGGAGCCACTGCAGAGTTAAGAGCCACAGGGGCCATGGGTTGCCGACCCCTGCACTAGGTGTCCATTAGCCTGACACGTCATCAGACCCGTGCACCTACGCAAGCTAGCTCTTGTGTCAGGATAATGTGTTAAAAATAAAAATAAATCAAATGTATTTGTATAGCTCGAAATCACAACAAATTGGCCCCATGGGCTTCACATAGATCAAGAAGAAACATCACAATATATCCACAACAAACACCCCCATAAGATCCACGATTTTCACTAGCCTGACACGTCAGAAGCTAGCTTTCTAGCCAAAAAAAAACATTTGAAGCTACTCGTAGAGAACACGTTATATATATTTCTGTCTCTCTCTGTCTCTCTGTCTCTCTCTCTGTCTCTCTGTCTCTCTCTCTGTCTCTCTCTCTCTCTCTCTCTCTCTCTCTCTCTCTCTCTCTCTCTCTCTCTCTCTCTCTCTCTCTCTCTCTCTCTCAGCAGGCAGGCTATCATACACAGTGGACCTGGTGAAGAAGGAGCTTGGCGTCCATGTGTCTGACATGCTAGAGGACAAGGACTACTACCTGCGTCTGTGTCTCAAGAACGTTCTCTGTACAGCAACTGGAGCCAACACTCTGGTCAGTCCACACTCAGTCCACACTCTGGTCAGTCCACACTCTGGTCAGTAAACACTCTGGTCAGTCCACACTCTGGTCAGTCCACACTCAGTCCACACTCTGGTCAGTCCACACTCTGTAAACACTCTGGTCAGTCCACACTCAGTCCACACTCTGGTCAGTCCACACTCTGGTCAGTCCACACTCTGGTCAGTCCACACTCTGTAAACACTCTGGTCAGTCCACACTCTGTAAACACTCTGGTCAGTCCACACTCAGTCCACACTCTGATCAGTCCACACTCTGGTCAGTCCACACTCAGTCCACACTCTGGTCAGTCCACACTCTGGTCAGTCCTCACTCTGTAAACACTCTGGTCAGTCCACACTCAGTCCACACTCTGGTCAGTTCACACTCTGGTCAGTCCACAGTCAGTCCTTCACTCTGTAAACACTGTGGTCAGTCCTCACTCTGTAAACACTGTGGTCAGTCCTCACTCTGTAAACACTGTGGTCAGTCCTCACTCTGTAAACACTGTGGTCAGTCCTCACTCTGTAAACACTGTGGTCAGTCCTCACTCTGTAAACACTGTGGTCAGTCCACACTCTGTAAACACTGTGGTCAGTCCACACTCTGGTCAGTCCTCACTCTGTAAACACTGTGGTCAGTCCTCACTCTGTAAACACTGTGGTCAGTCCTCACTCTGTAAACACTGTGGTCAGTCCTCACTCTGTAAACACTGTGGTCAGTCCTCACTCTGTAAACACTGTGGTCAGTCCACACTCTGTAAACACTGTGGTCAGTCCTCACTCTGTAAACACTGTGGTCAGTCCTCACTCTGTAAACACTGTGGTCAGTCCACACTCTGTAAACACTGTGGTCAGTCCTCACTCTGTAAACACTGTGGTCAGTCCTCACTCTGTAAACACTGTGGTCAGTCCACACTCTGTAAACACTGTGGTCAGTCCACACTCTGTAAACACTGTGGTCAGTCCTCACTCTGTAAACACTGTGGTCAGTCCTCACTCTGTAAACACTGTGGTCAGTCCTCACTCTGTAAACACTGTGGTCAGTCCTCACTCTGTAAACACTGTGGTCAGTCCTCACTCTGTAAACACTGTGGTCAGTACTCACTCTGTAAACACTGTGGTCAGTCCACACTCTGTAAACACTGTGGTCAGTCCACACTCTGGTCAGTCCTCACTCTGTAAACACTGTGGTCAGTCCTCACTCTGTAAACACTGTGGTCAGTCCTCACTCTGTAAACACTGTGGTCAGTCCACACTCTGGTCAGTCCACACTCTGTAAACACTCTGGTCAGTCCACACTCTGGTCAGGCCACACTCTGTAAACACTCTGGTCAGTCCACACTCTGGTCAGGCCACACTCTGTAAACACTGTGGTCAGTCCACACTCTGTAAACACTCTGGTCAGTCCACACTCTGGTCAGGCCACACTCTGTAAACACTGTGGTCAGTCCACACTCTGGTCAGTCCTCACTCTGTAAACACTGTGGTCAGTCCACACTCTGTAAACACTCTGGTCAGTCCACACTCTGTAAACACTGTGGTCAGTCCACACTCTGTAAACACTGTGGTCAGTCCACACTCTGTAAACACTGTGGTCAGTCCACACTCTGGTCAGTCCATACTCTGTAAACACTGTGGTCAGTCCACACTCTGTAAAAAAAAAGAGCCCAGGAATGGAACCTCAGGATTACAGGACCAGAATCAGCAGAGTTGTGAATCATACATACGCTTTTATTGTTGTTATGGTTGTTGTTGTTGTGGTGGTGGTGGTTGTTGTTGTGTTTGTTGTGGTTGTTGTAACTGTTAGTTGGTGTTGTTGTTATTGTTGGGGTGGTTGTTGTAGTTGTTGTAGTTGTTGTTGCTGTTGTTGGTGGTGTTGTTGTTGTTGGTTTTGTTGTGGTGCTTGCTGCTGTTGTGGTAGCCAAACAAAACAAAACAAATCTTGAAATATACCAGAATGTACAGTAAACAGGATTTGACTTGTATTTGTACCTCTTATTATGGATACACCGGTATGAAAATGTTGTCTGATACAGATAACCAATATTAACATTTATGCTATGGCCAATAACTGATATTACTGATGTCGATATGATCTGTATGAATACAAACTAATTATCTCATAATAAAATGTTGTACATACTGAAACAATGTTAGCCCACAACCCTGTGCTGCCACTGTCACATTCAAGCAATGTTACTTAATTCTTAATAAAACAATCACCAGCCAATATATGTTTATGTTTATATGTATATAATGTTTGCAAATATATATCTGCCCAGTTTTGCTCAAACTACCATTGGCCGATATTGTGCATCCATCGTATAATGTTTATTATCTGTTTTTTATTGCCTTTGAACATTCAATATATATATATATATATATTAGAGTACTGCAACACCAACAAGACACATTTCTTCTTTAAAATTATCTGTAATCCAATTACTGGTTACATAATTGAATAGGTTGAATATAGGTTGAATATGACCCGTTCCTGGCGAGAATTAGTGGCATTTTCTCCATGGCTGTGCTAGTGTTAACATTTAATAACCCCTGTTCATTTTTATCTGATATTGGATGTGGTAAAGTATGGTGCGTGTGTTTCCCTTGCAGATAAGGCGGGGGGATGGTTTGAAGAATGCCACGCTGACATACTCCAGACTGTTACCCTGTCTCTGCATTGAGGTAATACTGTACTTCAGGCCAGTTTCTGTTCAAAACCTGCCTGTTTTTGTGACAGGCACTGTATCTATAGCGAAGACCCTGACTGGCACTTAAAGGCGCTATACAGGATTTATTTTGACCATATACACGACTAGGGGCATACTATAGTCTCATGTGGATAATATGCTACTTGGAAATGCCCTACCCCATCTTGAAATGTACAAACATTAACAACCTAAACAAATCTACTACAATTCCAAAAATACATAAAATACTTTTAATAGTCAAGAGCTCAGACCATCCACTAGATAATGAAAATATGTCTCCATTTCTACCCATTTGTTTTACAGTTTGGATCACGGATTTGGCCTTTAACAATCATTGTGCTGTTTCCCAACAGGGTTGGTCGGCCATGATAGACGCCCCCAGAGTCCAAGTCTGTCCCTTTAACAACCGTAAGTCATGCCATCACACTGCAGGACTGCTTCAGCACCACAGACTGGGACATTTTCAGTGGCCTGGGAGTGTTGACACGTAGGTCTCTGGATATTTTCTCTCTCTCAGTGCTCGACTATATCACTTTCTGTGTAGACATTGTTACATCTTGGAAGCAGATCCGTGTCTTTCCAAATGTCAAACCCTGGATAACACAGAATATAAAATCACTATTACGAGCCAGGAATGCAGCGCATAGATCAGGTGACACCAACGCATACAGTGCAGCGAGATCAGACCTGAAAAATGGAGTCAGATCTGCTAAGCTGTCATACAAGAACCGCATTGAAGCCCACTTCAACAGCGTCTCAAACCCCCGGCAGGTATGGGAGGGTGTCAGGGCTATATCGGACTACAAGGGAAGAACATCCCCCCTGTCAACGGCAGCGCGCCCCTAGCGGAGGAGTTAAACATCTTTTATGCACGTTTTGACAGGGACAATAAGGACCCGGTGTCGCCCCCTCTCCCCTCTGACGGCTCCACCATAGTCCTGAGCACTCATGAGGTCAGACTCAGTCTACGAAACATCAACACAAGGAAGGCGGCGGGGCCTGATGGAGTCCTGGGAAGGGTGCTCAAGGACTGTGCGGCTGAACTAGCCCCATTTCTCACCACCATCTTCAACCTGTCTCTGGGCTCATCCTGGGTTCCCGCATGTCTTAAGGCAGCAACAATAGTCCCGGTTCCAAAGAAACCTAAAGTCACAGGCCTGAACGACTACAGACCTGTGGCACTCACCCCCATTGTCGCAAAATGCTTTGAGAGACTGGTCATGAAACACATAAAATCCTCCATACCGCCATCATTAGACCACAACCAGTTTGTCTACCGGAAGAACAGGTCAACAGAGGATGCTATTGCCATTGTGTTGCACACTCTGCTGGAACATCTAGAGCACAGGCACACATTGTCATTATGGTAGACTCCTTCTTGTTGACTTTAGTTCAGCCTTCAATACTATTCTACCCAACAAGCTTCACAGTAAACTACACAAACTCGGACTGAACACCACACTATGCAATTGGATCTTGGACTTTCTTACAAATCGCACACAACATGTCAGGATTGGCAAGCACACATCCCCCACCCTGCCCATTAGCACCAAGGCCCCTCAGGGGTGTGTACTCAGCCCACTTCTCTATACACTTTTCACCCACGACTGTTGTTCCTCCTCTCCATCTAACCTCATAGTCAAATTTGCAGACGACACAACAGTACTTAGCCTCATCAGAGGGAATGATGAGACCTCATACAGGAGGGAGGTTGAGCGACTAGTGGAGTGGTGCGATGGTCATAACCTTGCTCTCAACCCCACGAAGTCCAAGGAGCTGATCATCGATTTCCGCAGGACTGGTGACCTCAGCCACTCTCCACTCCTCATTGGAAATGAGGAGGTGGAGAGGGTTTCTGGGCGTGACGATGTCTGATGACCTGTCCTGGGGGATCAACATTACCTCTGCTGTGGGGAAAGCACAGCAGCGCCTCTTCTATCTGAGGAAGCTTAAATGGGCTAAACTCCCACAGGGACTGATGGCCAACTTCTACCACTGCGCAGTAGAGAGTGTACTCACGTACAGACTACTGGTGTGGTTTTCCAGCTGCACCAGGGCAGAGAAGGAGGCCCTCCACAGAGTGGTCAAGGCTGCAAGGAGGATCACTGGAGCTAGCCTCCCAGATATCTCCACAGTCTTCACCTCCCGCTGCCTACGTTGTGTAAATAACATCTTACAGGACCAGTACCACCCAGCACACCATCTTTTTCAACTGCTGCCCTCTGGTCGAAGGTATAGATCCATCCAGTCTGGAACTAGCAGACTGACCAACAGCCTCTATCCACGGGCTGTCAGGCTGCTCAGCGATCAACATCAACTTGCCCCCCCCGCGACCCCCCCCCCCCCCCCCCCTTGCATTGCTGCACTATACACTATTTCATCCATTGCAAGTCAACGCCCCCCCCCCCCCCCCCCTTCCATTAACTCACTGGACTGTCACTGAAATATTTATTTATTTGCACTAGCACTAAATGCACTTGGGACATTGTTGGTATGTTATTATTATTGAGGACATTGGGACATTGATACTTTATTATTATATATTATTATTATTGACATTATTATTTTGCACATGCTATATTTTATGTTTGTATGCCAGTGGTGATGTTCCAAACTAAATTTCGTTGTACCAACAATGACAATAAAGATTCTATTCTATTCTATTCTATTCTATTCTATTCTATTCTATTCTATTCTATTCTATTCTATTATTATTTTTTTTTTATTGGTCTTTTTCCCCCTCCATTTTCCTCCGATTTTCTCCCATCCCAATGTTAGTCGTATGCCAATTCCCAGTCCCTTCCTGATCGCTGCGCACTTACCCCCCACAGTCAGATCATCTGGGAGAGTGGAGGCTAACACGTGCTTCCTCCGACACACGTCCAGCCAATCACCGCTTCTTTTCACCTGGCAGCGCGGATTCTCATTGAGAGGGCGTAGCGTGTGGGAGGACCACACTATCCCCCTCACGTCCAATCCGCGCTTAGCAGGCGCCCCGACCGAACTGTAGGAGTCGCTGTTTACAACGACCCGGACCCACCCCGCCAGCTTCTCCCACCCTCTGATACAGCCAATTGTATCAGTGCAGACGGCCAGCCAAGCTGGTGACAACCCCGGAGCTGTGAGCTGGATTCGAACAGGCGAATCGAGCTCACAGCTCCGGGGCTGGTGACGAACGCAATCTCCGCTCGGCCACCTAACCGCCCCTATTCTATTCTATTCTATTCTAAGGTTTCTCTCTTCCACATTGCCTGTGGTGCTTTTTTCCTATTGCTAGGTTTTTAGTGAGTTTTTCCTTACCTTCGCTGGGGTATGTCTGGGAGTGTTGTTTTGTATTTCATGATGTTTTTTTTTGGTTCTTGATTTATTGTGATGTTTCTTCTTGACTTGTTTAAAGAAGACTTGTCCAGCCCATGGGGACATTAACCTGTGATTGCGGGTTTTACAAATACATTTGATATGATTTGATCAAACATGGTTTTCTGTATCCCGATAGGTCTGGAGGAGCTGTGGTCCGGAGTGACCTTTGACCCTATGGAGGAGACATTGTCATGGGAACCGGCTTGCCCTGTTGCTGCGGTGATTTCGCTGTGCCAGAGAGGGGAGGATGGGGAGTGCGTGGATCTGCCCCATGCCTCTCAGAGTGTTGGCCGAGGAAAGGTAAAACATGCCCTCATAGAGAGACAGAATGTTCTGTTTGTAAAACAGTGTTGATTATTATGTTCTTCCATTGCAATGACTATATAACCTGACCTGCTAGATGGTCTGTTACACAGAACCATCTGGGAATTGTTTGGACTAGGGCAGAACTTTTTGGCAGGTTATTGAATCTAAGCTATGCCCGTAGCCACCAGTAGTTCCTCTAAGGATGCTGATTTGCCTGTTTTTTTTGTATAAATGTACTATAAATCAAGCTATGAATGATATATCAACAAACCCCTTTGTAGAAAGATGCAAGGTATAGATAGGAAGAAATGTGGAAAGTATGGTGTGTGTATAGGTGCTAGGGAAATCGGACATTTCATCTCTTGCGTGTAAGAAAACACATTTTTGGGAAAATGCCCTCAAAGTTCTGTATTGTAATTGTGATCTATGGACACAATCAGACAACATTAAGTAAAATAAACAACAAAATGTGTGTTTTCGATATTTTATTGCCACTAGTTTGAAATAAGACATGTTAAGGAAGCAAAATATAACAAAATCTCAATATCGTCAAAAAAAAGCTAAAAGGCGATTTCGGGGGTACCGTCTTGCCTTAACACATTCGGAGCCATTTGGATCCGTCTAATCCTACTCTATACGGCCAGCAAATCAAAACAAACTTTCATTGTGCGTGAGGCTGTTTGTAGAGCTAAATCTATACTTTATAGTATTGCTATCTCTCCATTCTCATTGTCAATTGACACTATAAACCGTCCCTTCAAAATGGCTTAAAGAAATAATTTTTTCATCAATACGTTTCCATTTTATAGCGTCTTGAATATAAGCGTTATATGGGATTGGTCTGGTATATTTCCTGCAAAACGAGATACAGGCTGCTAAGCTAATAAAGTTCAATCGAATGGCGTTTCGGCCCTACAGAAGCTAGAGCTAAAAATCAAAATGCATGTGATCGATATCATGTTCCACCATGAATGCATGAAAGGGGGGGCTGGCGGGGGACGTCGTTTCTGATTATTGATTACCAATAACGGCGTTAGCCTCAGTAGCCACATTCGCTGATCGCCTGGTTGTGTATGATAACAAGGCCTGATCAGCGTGTAATTTACGCAAAAAAGATCTTACCGTGGGCCGGTTGGACTGCAAAAAGCATTTCCCAGTTATCGATCGCCATCTGGTAGATCCATATGTCCATTGGCTGATGATATATTCCTTTACTGCACGCTGAATTCGGCGTCGCAAAAGGTATTCCATGCTACATGCTACACGGATAGATTCAGCCTAGCAGGAAAGTCCATTCAAAGTAAAAAAAAATAAAACACTGTTCTGCCACAGGGAACACTGCATTATCGAGACAGCGCCCCTACGAGGATCTGGCCGGTAATGCACTAAATCTGCAGTGCCGCAGGGTGACATTGAGTGGGATATTACAATGGAATAAAAGCCAAAACAACCTTGCCACAGACATGTCTGTGGTTGGCCGTCAACCGTTGGATCCGAAACATGGACATGTCCGTGGTTGGCCGGGAATGTGTTAAAGGAAAACTCCAACATTTTGGGAAATTAGCTTATTTGCCATCTACCCTGGAGTTAGACAAGAAGATACATACATTTTTCTTCTCTGTGCATGCAGTAGTAAAATTACTTAGTTACTTTCCACCACTGTTAACAAGACTCCATATCAACCTTTATTTTTCAGATAACATTTACAAAAGTGGATCCACACCCTCAGCTGTGTGTGAAGGTAATTATCACCATCACCTTTACCCTGTTGAACAGTTGCTCACAACATACTGTAGCCACAGACCATGGCTAATATCCTTTCATTGGCCTTTGGAGTTGTGTTAGCTGTCTGGTACAATACAGGATGAAAGCACGGCATCTCCCATCACCAGTGATGGAGACAGAGACAGTTTAGGAAGGAGAATCAGCAACTCTCAGTCTTTTCCTGTTATTCATCATGTGAACTACACAAGACGGGGCATTGGCTGGCTTACTGCCGTGTTTACCCTGCTATAGCACATTAACCCTTGAGTCAACCTTTAAAAAACCCACTACCTGTCTCCCTAGTGACCGAAACTTCGATCTCAGTAAAACATATCTTTTTCATGTATTGTTCCAATTTTCTTTCATGAATATCATTATTAACTTCAGTCCTCACCATACATATCGAATATTTATTCATTTTCATTTAACCATTTCTTAAATTAGGGTTAGGGTTGGGGTTAGGGTTAGGGTTAGGGTTAGAGTTAGGGTTAGGGTTAGGGGGTTAGGGTTAGGGTTACCCTAGGGTTACCCTAACCCTAACTCTAACCCTAACCCTAACCCTAACTCTAACCCTAACCCTAACCTGTCCAGTTCTGCGACTAGGGTGAAAGGTGTGACACTTGTTGTTCACGCACTTAATAGTGATTGTTTTTTAAAAACAAACAGGGATTATTGTAATGTGAGACCAAGATGTGATACTGAGCTACTTTCCTGGCATATACATAAAATATAGCCAACGCTATCCAAAAACACAGGTGAAGAAAACCCTAACCCTAACCCATTTGACCAGAACTGCGACATGGGTGACTTAAGGGTTAAAATGTCTGCTGTGAAAACCAGTGTCCGATTAACTATGATATAAGTAAGAAACAGTGCTAGGCTTCCAAACATCACAAGTATCCCTTTAACCATCCATACTGTATGTTCTTCAGTTCACTGCAGGATCTCAGACGTGGACCAGGTGTCCCTTTGAGAGGACTTTTCAAGGTAAAGCTTGATCACTGTAAAAACCACGTCACAAAAATGCCATTGTAGTTCTGAGCATGACTCCATGGTGGAGCTCTGTGGCAATACACAACAATATTGTATGAACCATAAAGTTGCTTTAACACTTCTTCCTTGTTAGGTAACTGACAGAGTTGGCACATTAGTGCATGAAAAGATTGCATCACGTTCAAGGTCATAAAAAGCTTAATTTGTAATATTTCGTTCCAATAATTTTTTTATGAATATCACTATGAACCTAACTCAACATATCTGTCAAAGATTCCAAAGATTTCCGAATTGTAACCCCTTATATTCCCGTTTGTGTTATGGTTAGGGTTAGGGTTGGGGTTAGGGTTGGGGTTATGGCATGAAATAAACCACTAGGGTGGTCAAATGGGTAACTTTTCTGTTAGAGATTTTCAAAATACAATCTTTTCAAATTATGTAAATATATGAAAAATAAGCAAACGGACCAAATTTCATGACATAATCATCAACACAGCCACCGTTGTAAAAAAAAAGAAGAAAAAAAAGGCTAAATACACAAAATCATTGCTAAGAAGGCAGAAGGGTTAAAGTGGTTATGCAATCATTCTCATTCAATCATTCATTCATTCATTCAATCATTCGAGACGGCACAGTGGTGTAGTGGTTAACACTGTTGCCTCACAGCTAGAAGGTCCAGGGTCCAGGGTTCGATTCCCGCTCAGGGGCCTGGTTGCCACGCTGCCAGTTACCCAGGTGGGGTATCTCCCGGGCCTTTCTGTGTGGAGTTTGCATGTTCTCCCCGTGCTCGCAAGGGTTTCCCCTCCCGATAAGACAAACCCAATGGAAAAACATGCAGAACAGATCGCTAACGCTGTCACGTCCCTGGCTGCTGCATGGGGAAGGACGACGGGATGGGTTAAATGCAGAGAGAAACATTTCATCTGCGACCCAATTTTTTTTTACATGTGTGTGTATCTGTGTGTGCCGCCCATCGCATGTTTGTGTCACTGCATGACGACATTGTCAATGTGTGCAAATGAATAAAGACTTCTTCAAAGTCCAGTTTAATCTTAATCTTAATTCTCAGTGTGGGAGCTGGACGTGATGGAACGAGAGGCTCGTCGGGAGATGCTGCTCTCATCACGGATCACTGCGACCTTCTCAGTGGGTGTGTGTGTGAAGTCCACAGGACCAACTCCCGTATGCCGGCCTGATGACATGCACACAGTCCATGTGGTATGTCCAGACACTGTGCCTAGTTAGATTTGTCTGTTAGTAAGGGGCTCATGGGAATTCAGGGACCCATTGATAGATTATGCTAATGTCTCCCTTAAAAACCTCTTAAGCATCGGACGGCCCGTCACACACTCGCACGAACGTCGCGGCACTTTGCACTTGTCTTCCGGCTCCGGGATGCATTTTTCGCCGATCAACCAATATATGGTATGAAAGTTGAATTTGACGCCTTTCGATCGTCACCACACTCGAGTTACAAGACGAAATATCCGGCAAGCGTCATTTGACAAGCCGTTCCGACGAGTGACCACATCCGGTTGTAAACGGTCCTGAACTGACTAATTACCACTGATGGCAAAAATTATTGACCACTGTTGTAGCCAAGGAGAGTGTGCTCCGAAAGCGATCCCAGACTAGCGCTGATTGCCAGGAGAAAGGGGCAGAAGAAGCCATTTTGGATAATCACCGGTAATTTTTCGGATTTTTTATAAACATTGGACCTGTACTACATAAGACTTCGGGCTCTGGACTGGAACCGTTATGTTTTCCAGCTCCTACCTCTCAGCTGGAACTTAAAAACAGGCATCTGGCAACCACTAAACAGAAATGTGAGTACACAAAATGTTTACTTCAGTGTGTTAAAACCTCTGTTACTCTATGTCATTAGCACTCAAAGTGATTTGTCTTCAGAATGTTACCTTTCCAAATAGACCAGACTCATGCATGTGCTATAAGTATAAAGTATAATAAATCGCAAATTACTTTGGGTATGCAATCGTCAAAAACAAAACAAAAATATAGCCCCATTTTTGCCCGATGATTAAGAGGTTGAAAGGATAAACATTTTGGTGAGGCAGTGGCTCATGAGGTTGAGGGGTCATCCGGTAATCTGAAGGTTCATGGTTCGATTCCGGCTCCTCCAGACTTCACATCAAAGTGTTTTTGAGTGAGACACTGAAGCCCCTGCCTGCTCCCAACAAGCACCTTGCATGGCTGCCTTCGCCATCAGCGTGTGAGTGAATGGGTGAATGTGACGATTGAATGGTCTGACGATTGATGAAAAGCTCTGCATAAATGCAGTCCATCTTCCATTTGTTTGAGAACTAACTTTCCCCCAGCCAGGGACCAGCTGTGTCATTACTACTGTTTAACTCTTTGACTGCTATGCTGTTTTTCCATCTTTACTTCCTGGAGCCAGCTTTTTTGACCATTTTCACGATGTTTGCAGACCCATTGTATATTCTATATTATAGCTATGGAGACAATAGTACTGTATGGCTCATTTGACATGCACTATTTATACTCCAACAGGTATTTCTACATGCCTTCGTTCGTGTGCTATCCCATGCTAAAAATCATCCCGTTTCAAAATAATCCAGTCACGCGAGATATGACGTGTTTTGTGCAGCATGCGTATTTTTGTGCGGGTTGCTCGCCTGAAACCTATATTATTTCCAGGTCAAAGGTAAACACGACTATGTTTCTATTCACAAAGCCACCAAGGGGGGGGGGGCAGGGGTCATTTTACGATGCTGGGATAATTACAAAGGCATGTTTTATGATGGGGTTCGGTAAAATAGACGTTACCTTTTGTCAGCAGGTCCACCAAAACCCTGTCTTGTTCCAAGTGTCTTAGGTCAGAACAGGATCAATAAATATAATGTTAGTTGGCCCGTTAGCTGCACCAGGGTAACGTTACATCCAGGAACGTACATCCAAACAGCCTGTTTGAAAATACTAGAATCCAACGTAGTTTGGTGAAAAAGCACCTTATGTTATGGATAGATCATCACCGTTTGTCCTCTTCATAATAATCTCCAATAGTTCGCTCTAGGCCAGGGGTTCCCAAACTTTTCAGGCCGGGGCCCAGAAAATAATGCGTCAGAGAGCCGCGGCCCAATGCACATCGTCAGGCTTTTTTTTTTTTTTTTTTTGCCAGTCGACCGATTTTTTAAGCCAAATATCACTTCAATCCTATTAAGTTAGTTCAAGTTAGTTATTCATTTATATGTGCTATTTATGAGAGGGCTAACTTGTTGCAAAATAATAATGATAATAATAATAGCCTCATTAAAATACTATTGTTGCTTCGGTTGTTTTCAGCGTTTTATGTGCATAATCTGTTATTTAGTTTGAAATGTTCGTTGAAATAAGTAGATTTTTCGTTTTTGTTTATTTATTAAGTTAATATAAAACCATATAGTCACATTTTAGAATACAATAGAATAGAATTTTAGAATACAACTAGAAACACTGTCCTGGCCTGCTTCTAAGTTCAGTGGCCTGACAAAAAAAAATAATAATAAAAAAAAATAAAAATAAAAATAAAAAATAAAAAAAATATATTTTTTTAATTTTTTTTTTTTTTTTTAATTTTTTTTTATTTTTAATTTTTTTTTTAATCATCTCGCGGCCCACCCGTGGCTGCTCGCGGCCCACCTTTGGGTCGCGACCCCGACTTTGGGAACCACTGCTCTAGGCGATCGCCATTGTCGAACGTTCGTTGGCTGTAGTCTGAGGAGCTCTCAACTCGGCGACAAACAATGTTACCTCCTCGGCCAGTTTGACTATAATATTTTTATGATTTACCATAAATCAAATCAAATCAAATTTATTTGTAAGGCCCGACAACACACGTTAATGTCCCCATGGGCCGGACACATCTTCTTTAAACAAGTCAAGAAGAAACATCACAATAAGTCAAGAAACAAAACAAGAACACCATAAGGTCCAACAAATTTAAAATAAATGCAAAATAAATTAATGCAATGCGAACACTCCCAGACATACCCCACGTGAAGGTAAGGAAAAACTCACTAAAACCTAGCAATCATCATTATACCTCGCTACTCACTGCTGCTTGCTGCTCTCTAGTGCTCTGGCTGTGGAGTGGGGGGGGGCCCCACACTAAACTAGCCCAGTTCAAAAGGTAGGCGATACTGCTACCTGTCGGGATTCGATCCTTAGTTAGATCGTCAATTCTAACTAACACAGAGGTCCCTAGAACACACACTAAGGTCCGTGTGACTGTTTAGAATAATAATAATCAAAAAAAGGTTAAAACGGAAAAGATAATTCATTTTTGCAGGTCCAAAATTAATGTTGTTGTTTACATGTTGCATGCATGTATACCTTCCCTACTTCCCATTTGCCCACGTGGAATGCACCTGATTGGATAAATGACATGATGTGTTACGAGTGCGCTTACTCGGCATGGTGATTTGAACCCAGAGTGAATACGAGAGAAAGCTTGAAATGAGCAGCCCCGTTCCCCGTACCTGGATAACTGAGTTAGCCGGATAATTTCCAGTCAAATCTGACTTAAGCCGGACCTTCCCATTCCCCGACGCGCGATTGTCTAAATCACCATGACAACAGATCAAAAAGTTTGAGCCTGGTCGAGAGCAGGGTTAACTTCAGTTAGCCGGATGAACCATGGCCACGCCCCCGCAAAGAAGTGACAGCTCGTTTCCTGAAATGATTCTCACAGTCTAGGATCTGCATTATACCATTCTGAATTACGTTTCTGTGCTTCGTTTTCCTAGAGGGGGCTTTTGAAATGTATAATAATAGAACTAAATGCTGATAATAAATCATATTGAGCCTATAGATTTACTTTGTCCTAAATAAAATAATGCACGTCATATACGGCGCTGGGAGTCGCGATACACGCTGCATGTGGTTATTTTAATAACGGCGCATTGCAAATGTGAATCCCGCAGGGATATTTTTAATGAATGAAACCTATCGGCCGTTTGGCTCTGATTAGTTTCATATATTCTCCTCCGCTGTAGATTTGCTTAACGGAGCGCCCGGGATTGTGTTTCATTCAAGCATAAAATTGAAGTGTCTCTGCGTGGATTGTGGTTTTTGTGTGATATTGTAACTGGGATTAAAATGTCTGATGAGATGCGCTGTTTGACGGATTTGAGAAATTGAATGAGCCGTTGACGTCACATTAATGCATTTGAGAATAAAGAGATAAAACTTCATTTTTTGGTAAGAAAAATATTCCAAACACGGGTCTCTTGTCCATTAATGCATAAACAATGAGTATATCCCGTCTGGCACAGTGGCGCAGCGGCTAGTGCTGAATCCTGGCAACCGGGCGACCGGTGTTCGAAACCCTGCGTTTCCAATATAATTTTTTTGGAATATAATATTAATGATTATACGCAAAAGTAGCCTAGTTTTAAGTTAAAATATTATAAATCTACATGCATTGAGGATGTCATTCTTTATATAGCTCTCAACGTGCACCAAATTGAATTATTCCTACATTGCAAAAAGAAGGAAAAGACTAGGAGAAGTGGGATTCGAACCCGGGCCGCCTGTGTGAAAGTCAAAAGCAGAAACCGTTACACCACAGGGGAGATAAGTAAAAGATCCACCATACATCAATCAATGGGTAAGAGAGCCGTATCCTTATTCATAACAGTTTAACTAATTATTTTCGCTAGCAAGATCTCATTTGATTATCCATTCCATAAACCTACTGCCAGCAGGCAAGTTTAAAGAAATATAATCTGATTGATTGGGGTAATGAGGGACTTAAAATTAGCCTATAGATAACGCATTTAACTTGTCGGCGAGGCGATTGAGCCGTATTGCAATCTGTTAATAAAGTTTTAAATCAATTAATCAATCAATGCCGTTAGAAAATCAGGATCTCTGCTATCGATACGTGCTGGCTTTTCAACTGAAGCGGCCGCGCGCACTTATCCTGGGTCTCAAGTCTGGTTCGAGTTAACGAGACTGAATCCACCTTCGAGGAACAGGAAAATCCCGGCTTCAAACATCGGGTTAACTGAATCTGGATAATGGGACTCTTGATCGACTTAGTTGAACCAAGTACGGGGAAAGTGCGATAAGAGACGACGTGGTGACGATAACAATGTTTTACTCACAAGACAGGATACATGACTGACATACACAGGTAACTAAACAATGAACCAGCAAGTCACTGCTGGTCCAGACACTTAATATACAAACACTAATTAGAGACAAAAGGTAATTACAAACAGGACACAGGTGTGGTAGACAAAACTAACAGAACACAGAGCACAGAACACAGAGCACACAGGGGAAAACAATAACAATAGAACAAACTGAGACCAACAGACTAAAACACATTTACTGTACAAAACACAGACAGGGGAACACAAATCTAACAAAATGGAAACAACAACGACAACATAGACAACGAACATAACAAACATAAATGGCAGATGACAATGTTAATTAGGTGCGTGAGCTGATGCCAGATCTGCCACATCTGGCTCAGCCCACCGGTTGCCAATGTTGTAGTGTGAAGTGTATTGAAGGGGGGTTGTGAATGTCTGAGTCCTGGACCAACCGAACCGGGCGGAGGGTTGCCGGCTGGTCCCACAGGACCGGGGGAAGTGTTACAATGATGGTGCTCTAGTCTAGTGCAACATCTAGTGGACAAATGTTATCTATGGCACCTTTAATATAATTGTATTTATAAAATATAAATTGATAAAATTCTACAGAAAATGTTTACTGTTCTAAACGTGAAGCAATGGCTAATGTTTCAAGAGATTTCTTCAACTTCAACTACATGGCAGCCATTTATGGTATATTATTTCGTCCTGCATCGCACAGCATTTCCCATCATTTAGCTACTGGCGACTCAAGTGTATCATAGTGTATCATATTCATAGTGTATCATAGTATCATGGCATCTCAATCATAAAGAGTAATTTAGTCTTGAAAATGAGTCTTAAAGTATTATTTTTCTTCAAACACGTGCTTACATGTGTGTGTGTTTGGGGGGGGTGCAATTCATAGTATTTGATCAAACACATCTTGTTCACAAACAACAGGTAATAATTATCATTAAATGAGAGCTGTGGTCATTGCAGGTGATCAAGGGTGATTTTATTATAACTTTTGTAACTTTTATAAATGTATTATTACTTTTGACTTCTTTCTTCTCTACTCATTTCTTCTCTTTTATGTTATTGTATAATTTCTTGTGAAGCATCATGATACAGTCTGTATTGAACATGTACCATACAAATGAAGTCCATCATATTTCTTTTAATAAGAGCCTTTTCTCCCCCTTTCGTGTCTTTTTTCAGGAGAAACATGGGACTACACGCCTCAATCTCACAGGCGACTTGTGCAAACCAAACACCTGCCTCCAGGTAAGACAGCTTTTGCAGCCCACAGCCTGCATCCAACAGATCTTCAGCATCAGTCGGCATGGCCAAATCAGCCTTGAAATTGTTCTAAGTGATCCGTGTTACGACAGACATTTAGACTGACTTGACTTAATTTGACCCCACTATGTGTGTTTGGACAGGTAACAAGGCTTGGCGTAAAGTATGCTGCCACCATCCTTCATTGTCCCCTGCCATGCAGTGAGTAGTACTTTACCCCTCATTACCTCAGACTGTAGAGATGCATTCACTTTTCTGTTCTCTTCTATCATATTCTATTATATCATATATCAATATCGTATTGTATCATATCATACTGTAGCATATCATATATTATATCATATGATCCACCAAGTGCTGGTTCTCAGTCGACTCATTTAAATCATTGGTAAAACTTTATTTTCCGGGTCAGCAATTTCCTTTTGACCAGACAGTCAACTATGACATAGACACAACAAGCACAAAGAAATGGAGGACAAACATTAGCAAATATATGAATATACAAATGGCAGAATTAGGAATCATGGATATATGGAGATAAATGCATACACTAGATAGAGAATACACACATTATTCGCATCCACACACAACATATTCAAGGATAGACTATTTTCTTATGACAACAGGGGACAGATACAGGGTAGACTGCAGGATAGGGGTGACGGACATATCAGACCATAGCGCAATATATTTGACAGTGAATCTTAAAAGTAGGCGGAGAAATACAGTTTGGAGACTGAATGTAGGACTATTAAATAACAAAGGTTTTGTTAATGAAGTAAAAGGAGACATAATTAGATACAGAGAAGAAAATGATAATGGAGAGGTAGACCCAAACATTTTATGGGATGCACTAAAGGTAGTAATACGTGGAAAATGTATAGCAAAGACGACATTACTCAAGAAGGCCAGAATAGAGACATACCAGAACTTGATAAAGAAACTGAAAGAATTAGAGAAAGAACACCAAAGCTCAAAGAACCAAAAGACACTTAGAGAGGTAAAGGAAGTTAGAGGAAAGATAAACAAAGAACTGCTGACAGAAATAGAGAAGAAAGCTAGATACATGAAACAGACATACTATGAAGGAGGACCGAGAGCGACCAGACTTTTAGCTAGACGAATCAGGACACAACAACACAAACACAATACACACAATAAGGGACACAAACACAAACAAAATACTAAGAGAACCAGCTGAAATAGAGAAGACATTTGAAGAACACTATAAGAAACTATACTCACAACCGATAGCAGCAGGAGAAGAGGAGATAGAGAAATTTTTAGGAAAATTAGATCTACCATCGATAGGGAAGGAACAGAACGGAATATTAAACGCAGAGATTACAGAACAAGAAGTGGGGAATGCGATCAGTAAAGCAAAGAGCAGTAAGTCACCGGGTAGCGATGGATTCCCCTCTGAATTCTACAAAACATTTAGACAGGAACTGAGCCCCATGTTAGAAGCAGCATTCAGACACACGATGAAAGAAGGCACAATGCCACCTTCATGGAAAGAAGCCATAATTACTACAATTCCAAAAGAAGGGAAAAATAGAGAACTATGTAGAAGTTTCAGACCTGTGTTCATACTTAATGTAGATTACAAGATGTATACTGTACATCAATAATATCCAAAAGATTTGAGACATTTATGACAGATATTATAGGCGAGGACCAGACCGGATTCATTGAAGGAAGGCAGACACAGGATAACATAAGGAAGACAGTGCAGGGCCCTGTTTCTTGTACCTGGATAACTGAGTTAGCCGGATAACTTTAGCTGGATAACTGGGTTAGCCGGACTTTCCGATTTCATGTACCTGGATTTTCCAAATCACCATGACAACATATCCAAAAGTTTGAGCCTGGTCGAAAGCAGAGTTCAAGTTCAAGTTAGCCTGAACTATCGCCACGCCCCCGCAAAGAAGTGACAGCCCGTTTCCTGAAACTATTCCCACAGTCTACGATCTGCATTATACCATTCTGAATTACGTTTTTGTGCTCCATTCTTCCAGAGGGGGCTTTTGAAATGTAAAATAGACCCAAAATGCTGATATTAAATTCACTTTGTCCTAAATAATGCACGTTATATATACCGTGGCGACGGTGGCGCTCGCTCGTGCGATGTACACATGATGTGGTTATTTTAATTGTAACTGGGATTAAGATGTCTGATGAGATGCGCTGTTTGACGGATTTGAGAAATTGAACGAGCCGTTGACGTCACATTAATGAATGAGGATAAAGAGATAAACTTCATTCAAAACAAAGGATATTCTAAACACGGGTCTCTCGTTCATTAATGTATAAACAATGAATTTATCCCATCTGGCCCAGTGGCCCAGCGGTAGTGCTCAAGCCTGCCAATCCAGCGACCGGGGTTCAAATCCCGGTGTTTCCGATATGATTTTTTTGAATATAATATTAATGATTATACGCCAAAGTAGCCTGGTTTTAAGTTAAAATATTATAAATCTACATGCATTGAGGATGTCATTCTTTATATAGCTCTCAACGTGCACCAAATTGAATTATTCCTATATTGCAAAAAGAAGGAAAAGACTAGGGTCTTGAACCCCGGTCGTCCGTGTGAAAGTCAAAAGAAGAACCCGTTACACCACAGAGAAGATAAGTAAAAGATTGACTATACATCAATCAATGGGTAAGAGAGCCGTATCGTAATTCTGTATAACAGTTAACTAATAATTTTCGCTAGCAAGATCTCATTTGATTATTCAATCCAGCAGGCAAGTTTAAAGAAATATAATCTGATTGATTGAGGTAATGAGGGACTTAGAATTAGCCTATAGATAACGCATTTAACTTGTCGGCGAGGCGATTGAGCCGTATTGCAATCTGTCAATAAAGTCTTAAATCAATTAATCAATCAATGCCGTTGAGAATCAGGATCTCTGCCATCGATACGTGCTGGCTTTTCACCTAAAACGGCCGCGCGCATTTAGCCTGACTCGCAAGTCTGGCTTGAGTTAACGAGACTGAATCCACCTTTGTGAAACAGGAAAATCCCGGCTTCGAACATCGGGTTAACTGAAGCTGGATAATGGACATCTTGATCGACTTAGTTGAACCACGTACATGAAACAGGGCCCAGGTGGTAGAGGAGATACAAAAGGAAGGAGGAAGTGCAGTATTAGTTAGCCTAGATGCAGAAAAAGCATTCGACAGTGTAAGCTGGATATTTCTATATAAAGTATTGGAGAAATTTGGATTAGACAAAAACCCTATGAAAACAATTAGGGCATTATATCAAGAACCGACGGCAAGGATTAAGGTAAATGGTAGTCTGACGGACCGGATTAAACTAGAGAGAGCTACCAGACAGGGTTGTTGTCTTTCGCCAACGCTCTTCGATGTATTCATCGAACCACTGGCTCAACTAATTAGACAGACCAAATACATCAAAGGGGTGGAGATAAGGGGAACAGAACATAAATTGGGACTGTTCACAGATGACGTGATAGTATATATGAGGCAACCAGACATAAGCTTTCCGACACTGATGGATTTACTGACAGAATATGGATATTACTCAGGGTATAGACTCAACGTGACGAAGACACAGACTTTAGCACTGAACTACACGCCAACGATAGAGATCAAAGAAAAATACAAAATGAAATGGGACATGGACAGGATCAAGTACTTAGGGGTGAACATTACAAGAGGGGTGGAGGGGTTATACGAGGCAAACTATACACAGATTAATCAGAAAATCAAGAGAGACCTAGAAAGATGGACAGTAATGCCCCTAGATTTCAGCTCAAGGATCGAAATCATTAAGATGAACATATTAATAATGTAACTGAGGGGTACAATTCCCTGACTGTATTAATAAGTATGGTATCATTAAACCACTACTGTCTTATGTACATTACTACTGGCCATACAGTACACAGGTATCTTATGATGAACACTTCCCACAATGACTCGGTTCCACACAAAACTGGGTTTAAGTATTTATTAGCAGCAATGATAGTACATAATATACTTTACTTTGGATGCGCTTATAAGGCAAAGGAATGTGCGTAAGCAAATCAATAACGTATGTCCATTCTCATATTACGCAGGAGATAATAATACAACCTGAATCTTAGGAATTATATCTATGGTACTCTGGTAAGATAGCGGGAGATACTGGTAGGGGTTCCCACCGGTTGTAAGCCAGCAGGGGGAGGAAATGTTCGAATGCAAAGTCTGGATCAACGGGGACTCAATAAGCTCCTGCTATGGGAGGCGGTACATTACTCCTTTGATCAGCAGACGAAAGCAGCAGCTGTAATCCAATTATGCGTGCAGCATAGGTGAAAGCCGGCCAGCCTCTCCAAGAGACGGGCTCGAGTGATATTCCTCACGGGTAAATCCCACACAGTAGTGGGTAGTAGACGATTCTCCTCCGCTCCAACATCCACAGGACCAAAGCAATAATCCAGCTGGAAAGGGCTCTGCATTCACCGGTGTAGATTCTCCGGTGCGCGGTACTTCACATTAACTAGGTCGAACTTGACGTTATTCCACTAAGCTCTGACACTTTACTATCCTATTCGCACGCGGTTATAAGTGCTCTATTTAGATGCACGGTTGCTCACTTCACTTGGTCGTTGACTCGTGATGAAGGCTTTACTAGTAAGGAGCGAACGATACGTTGAACGAACGTATTAGGATAAGACAAGACTACTGCTGTATCCACCTGCGACGTATTTATACGTACGGTGAATAATCTAGTGCCAACCTCATTTCTGTCTCGTATTCCTGGGCAAAGCCGGGCATGTACAGACATGTCTTAGCGGTGACTTTGAACTCGGCATTGGGGGTATGGCTGTGGCGCCTAGGGGGGTCGCTTCCAATAGGAGAACGAAGTATTATGGTCTGTACTAGGTAAAGGGATATTCCGTGTATATGTACAAAGAATACACAAGGGATATCAGACGATATACAAATATTATGCAATATATATCAATCAATAAATATATATATTCGGTTTAATCTGATCCTTCGTAACAGCCGCCTCCTAATTAGTCCCACCTAATTAGATAAGCAGAGACAGATTAACCGCACTGTCCACTACTCAATGTCCGTTGTGAGGGTAGGGCAGTTCACAAAGTCAGGGGTCATGGTCGTCATTAAGCGAGTCGGGGAGCCTTGGCGACTCGATCAGCCTCGCCACGGGTCGGGTGTATGTACGCCCTTGGACGAGCACTTCTGCCGCTCTGACCTTTCCGTCGGCACCAGTGATCACTTTGCTTACGCGGCCGGCCGGCCACGCAGCTCGGGGTAGTGACTGGTCTATGATCATGACGACTGGACAGGATGAAGGGGGGCTTAGGAGGAAGCGGGCCTGAGACTGCTTTGATCTGTACTTGGCTGTGCCTCCTCCTCCTCCGTCTGTTTCTCTTGTTTGCTCTGTACCCCGTCTGAGGAGGGGCCGGTCCCGGCCGCCCCGTCAAGGAGTTGCTTGGGGTGCTGGGTTCGAGGTCAGCTACGTCTGGAGCGCAGCTGAGGGGGGTGGAGTTCCGAACTCCCTCTTGTGCCCACGGTTCTCTCACAGGCCTCTCGCTTAATGTCAATAGCCTCTCAACGGGCTGTACGAGGGAGTGGCCGGTGTCGCTCGCCTTTGTGTGTAGGCAGCGTGTAGACGTGGGTTGACTGTCAAGTCCGTAGAGGGGGCCCTGGAGCGTCCACCCCAGTCGGGTCTGAACCGCGACTGGGCATCCTTTGGGTCCGATGTGGGCCGCCTCAATTGGGAGAATGAGGTCCGCGCGGTCGGAGCCGATGAGCAGGGTCGGTGTGGCGCCGTCGATAAGCGGTATAGGTAGTTGACGTAGGTGCACATACTTGGCCATCAGCTGTGGGATGGGGTAGGTGTACTGGGACAGGCCTATGTCGTGGCTGGTGAAGACGTTGGTAATACTATACTGCTTCTCGGGCTGGTCCACCGCTGCTATCTTGAAGGAGACCTTTTCACCTTTTATGGTCTTCTGGTCCCTTCTGATGGTGCGTATTGTCATGGTACCTTTGGCACCCCGCAGGCCCAACTGGGCTGCTGCGGAAGCGAGGAGGAGAGTCTTTTCAGACCCATCGTCCAGGACGGCGTAAGTGTCCAGGACCTTGTCCTCGTAGCTCAGGAGCACTCTGACCACTTTGATGAGCACTCGGGGGGTCCCGCTATGCTGGTCAATGTGGAGCACTCCTGTTGGTCGGTTGCTTTGGATCGTCTGGGGTGGTGCCGACTCGCGGTCGTCCGAATAGCACCGTGACTCCCAGTGTCTGCTGTAGCAGTCGGGACACCAGGGAGCGGTCTGGTGGATCTTTGGTACTGGTGCCACCGCCTCGGCATGGTACATTACCGCGACGGGCCCACTTTGTTGTCCTGTCGGACGCTTGTTGATGTCATGCAGGACCTCCAAGTGGGCGCCGCCGCACCTGCCGCACTTCTTCTTCAAGCGGCACTCAGCTGCCAAGTGGCTGCGCGCGCAGCGGAAGCAGCGGCGGTGGTCCTTGATCCACTGACTCACCTCATCCGTGGTCAGCTTCTTGAAATCGTCGCATTGATACAGCCGATGTTCCCCTTCACAGTACTGGCATTCAATCTTCCACTCCTCTTTCGTCGAGGGGGTGTCGTGGTTCCTGTGCTGCTGTACTGATTCGGCTTGGTGCATAACGGTCACCGACCGGCGGTTATCATTTAATCCCCGAGGTCCTGGTCTTGGGCTTGGTCCACTCCATACGAACGTGTCCAGTCGTAAGCTGCTGACCTCCCTGGCGAGGAACTCAGACAGGTCTAGGAGGGATGCCTCTGGGCCGTTGGGGTCACGGTGGTCTCTCTGCCGCCGAAAACGCTCTTGTCGGGCGGGAGGGAGCTTCTCTAATATTCTCTCTACATTAGAGTTAGCGTACAGTTCGTGTATCCCTTTTTCCTTTTGGGACCCCAGCATCCCTACCAGGGACTGTACCTTGATAGAGAGGTCATCCAATGCTCTGTTGTCTCTGGCTGGGGGGAGACGGTCAATGTCTCTTATCTCCTGTATCACGTAGTCCCATATGCGTCCATAACATTGGTCGAGGGCTACTAGAGCCGCGGTGTATGGGGTAGTAGAGTTGGAATATGCCAGCGCTATATTGTGCGCTCTGGGCACCTTCAGGTGCTTGAGTAGGATAGCATACTTGTACGTTTCATCCGGTACATCGGACATCATTGTCTCTAAGCACATTCGTAGCTCTGTGTACTGTGCTCTGTTCTCGTGTGTGAAGTCCGGGAACGTCGGTGTGCCAAGGTACGATGCCATGGATGGCTGGCACATCGGTGAGCGTTGGGGGAGAGGCCTCCTGGGCGAGTCTCCCCGTGCGTGTCGTCTTGGGCTGGTACTTGGTGGGTACCGAAGGTCGGGTACCCAGGTGCTGTTCCTCGGTGCTGACGGTGCGTCAAACTCACCCGTGAGTTGAGTCGGGGGTTTGTAGCGCAGTGCCTCGGGGCTGACGTCTGGGCTGTACTGGACCTCCTGGTCCAGAGTACGTTGCTGCTGGTCGGGGCTGTACTGGGCCTCCTGGTCCAGAGTACGTTGCTGCTGGTCGGGGCTGTACTGGGCCTCCTGGTCCAGAGTACGTTGCTGCTGGTCGGCTTGACATTCCTCCTCTTCCTCCTCCTCTTCCTCTGCTAGGACCTGGAGTCTTCTGTTCAGTCTCTCGGCGTGGTCCGGTTCTTCCCGGTTGCTGGGTCTCGTATGGACCGGCCGGCGAGGGGGTTCGGAGACGTGGACAGGATCCTCCTGTTGGCGGGGTCCCGGGTCGCTTGGTCGGGTAGGGGAATGTGTCCTAGACCCTTGTCGTGACGATCTCCGGGAGCTCCGTGCGGAGTGAGGGGGTGTCGCCATGGCAACCAATTTGTCCATCAGCTGCGCCTGCAGCCGGTCGCGCTCTGCCTCGCGCTGGGCATGGGCTGCGTCGCGCGCTGCTTCGCGCTGGGCATTGGCGGCGTCGCGCTGCGCATTGGCGGCGGCGTGCTGCGCCTCGGCACGGCTTCTTTCAATGTTCTCTTCCGTCTGAAGGCGTCTGGTCTCCAGTCTTATGCGGTCGTCTTCACTCCTTTGTTGCGCCTGGAAGCGCTCTCGCTCGGTTGCAGAATGTTCGCGTTCACTGAGGGCTTGCGCTTGGAGTTGCGCGTGAAGGCGCTCTCGTTGGTCTGCAGCTCGTTCGCGCTCGGTGGAGGCTGCCAGGGTGGCGATGAGTGCCTGCGCCAGCATCTTGTCCTCTTCGCTGGGGGAAGACACAGGCGGAGGTGATCGGCTTCTGGCAGTGCTCGTTGGAGATCCGTTCTCCTGTCGCGCTCCGAGGAGATCCATCTCCTGGGTGTGCGTCTCTTCTGGTAGTGGGTCGGGTTCCGTCCCTGGAGCGCTTTCTTTATCCTGGAGCTCTCCGGGGACTGTCCCGTTGGCGTTGTCGGGGGGTAAAGTCATGTCAGGTCCCTCCTGGTCCCCACCGTGAGCTTGGTCAGTTACGTTAGAACCCACTAGGGTCTCTACTGGCGGGGTCGCCTGGTCGTTAAGGTTTGGCATACTTTTACTATCCGCTTTAGTTACTTTATCCGTATTTAACTTCCTTTTAAAGCTAGGTATTGGACTGACAACGTAGTCCTCTAGGTGAAGAGGTGGCTGCCGTCTGCGCTCTGGGCGATCTAGCTTAGGAGAACCGTTTGTGGAGTGTTCATCATCGGCCATGTTAATATTAATATTATATTAATATTACGCTAATTACTCTCCGGCTCGAAGGACCAATTGTAACTGAGGGGTACAATTCCCTGACTGTATTAATAAGTATGGTATCATTAAACCACTACTGTCTTATGTACATTACTACTGGCCATACAGTACACAGGTATCTTATGATGAACACTTCCCACAATGACTCGGTTCCACACAAAACTGGGTTTAAGTATTTATTAGCAGCAATGATAGTACATAATATACTTTACTTTGGATGCGCTTATAAGGCAAAGGAATGTGCGTAAGCAAATCAATAACGTATGTCCATTCTCATATTACGCAGGAGATAATAATACAACCTGAATCTTAGGAATTATATCTATGGTACTCTGGTAAGATAGCGGGAGATACTGGTAGGGGTTCCCACCGGTTGTAAGCCAGCAGGGGGAGGAAATGTTCGAATGCAAAGTCTGGATCAACGGGGACTCAATAAGCTCCTGCTATGGGAGGCGGTACATTACTCCTTTAATCAGCAGACGAAAGCAGCAGCTGTAATCCAATTATGCGTGCAGCATAGGTGAAAGCCGGCCAGCCTCTCCAAGAGACGGGCTCGAGTGATATTCCTCACGGGTAAATCCCACACAGTAGTGGGTAGTAGACGATTCTCCTCCGCTCCAACATCCACAGGACCAAAGCAATAATCCAGCTGGAAAGGGCTCTGCATTCACCGGTGTAGATTCTCCGGTGCGCGGTACTTCACATTAACTAGGTCGAACTTGACGTTATTCCACTAAGCTCTGACACTTTACTATCCTATTCGCACGCGGTTATAAGTGCTCTATTTAGATGCACGGTTGCTCACTTCACTTGGTCGTTGACTCGTGATGAAGGCTTTACTAGTAAGGAGCGAACGATACGTTGAACGAACGTATTAGGATAAGACAAGACTACTGCTGTATCCACCTGCGACGTATTTATACGTACGGTGAATAATCTAGTGCCAACCTCATTTCTGTCTCGTATTCCTGGGCAAAGCCGGGCATGTACAGACATGTCTTAGCGGTGACTTTGAACTCGGCATTGGGGGTATGGCTGTGGCGCCTAGGGGGGTCGCTTCCAATAGGAGAACGAAGTATTATGGTCTGTACTAGGTAAAGGGATATTCCGTGTATATGTACAAAGAATACACAAGGGATATCAGACGATATACAAATATTATGCAATATATATCAATCAATAAATATATATATTCGGTTTAATCTGATCCTTCGTAACAACCAAGGTTACTATACCTATATTAATACCACAAAAACAATTCAGGGATTGGGATAGACAGATATCAAGACTCATTTGTGGGGGGGGGGGAGACCAAGGATCAGATATGCGACTCTACAACTACCAAAGGAGAAAGGAGGAATGGCAGTACCCAGTTTAGAAGGCTATTACTATGCAGCACAGCTTAGGACAGTAGCATGCTGGTGCAATGTGAATTATGAAGCCAAATGGAAAGATATAGAAACCAAAAGAGAGGGATTTGAAGTGCAGGCACTAATAGGAGATAGGGAGCTGTTCAGAAGACAGGAACAACTACTGGACCCAATTACCAAATTCACTATAAGCATATGGAACATATGTAAAGAAATACAAGCTAGAAAAATAATCCAAGATACTGAGATGGATAACACAAATTCAAACCAGGGATAGACAACCATGGGTTCAAAAGATGGGAACGGGGGGGGGGGATAACAGCAATATGTACAATGATAGAAGGAGGGGAAATGCACATTTTAAGAAAGATTCGGACTAGAGAATAGAGACCATTTTAGATATTTACAGAGACAAAGAGACAAAGAACAGAATGGGGTAATTAGGATAATGGTAAAATCATATGAAGGAAGGAAGAGGAGGGTTATATCAGCACTATATCGGGCAATAATGGACAGTAAGGGAATTACAACCTGTATGTAAAAGAAAAGTGGGAGAAAGAGTTAGAAATAGAGATAACAGAGGAGGAATGGTATAACACATGTAAGATACAACAATCAACCACAGAAGGGATATGCGTAGGGTCAGTGGCCAATCAGAGCGCAAAACTCGAACGCGGAAACAAACGTTTGTTGTCGAAAGTATTCACGCGTCCTGTTATCCCATCTGGGCCAGCTGCTTTTCTGGTGTTCACCTGCATACATGCTCTTCTCACACTGTGTTCCGTCACTGAGAGAGTGCCCTCCCCCGCGGATGCCCCCCCCCCTCCACGACGGCCGGTGCGTCAGTGACGTCGTTAGCCGGTGAGCTAGAGTCGCTACTGTTTTCACCGAACCGCGCGTAAAAGGAGTTGAGTTGGTCCGCGAGAGAGGCGTCGGCACTCCCCATTGAGGGGGGCGCTGACTTTGTAGTCAGTTATCGTCCGTAGTCCTCGCCATAAACCTCTTGTGTCGTTCTGGACCATTTGTGCCTCTATCTTGCCAGCGTATGTCCTCTTAGCAAGCTTTACAGCCTTGCACAGAGTATAGACTAGACTGTAGCCTTATACTGGTCCATATTTCCTGACGCTCTGCCCAGGTTATAAGCAGTGGTGCGAGCATTCAGTGCCACTCGGATGGTATTGTCAACCCACGGTTTCTGGTTCGGGAAGACCCAAACCTTTTTCGTGGGTACAATGCTATCTGCTAGTGTCGTTATAAAGCTAAAAACAACCTGAGCGAACTCACTGACGTCACTTGAGCTCGACTGAAACATCAGCCAGTTGACGTCATCAAGTGCGTCCTGTAGCGTGGCCTCTGATTGGTCGGACCACTTCTTTACCTCACGTGACACGATAGCATCACGTGATCTCTGCCGATAGGCGGGGATAAGCAAGATGGCGTCACGATCAGATGTGCTCGTTGCTCCAGCTAATGGAGGGGCCGGTACTGCCTTGTACCCGGCTCTAAACAAAGTGTAACAATGGTCAAGCGTATTTCCTCCCTTGGTGGTGCACTTTCTTCAGATTTGCCTGATTGAAATCGCCAGCTATGATCATGGCTGCATCTGGGTGCTTGATCTGATGTTTGTTCAGTTGTCCCTGTAGGTCCGCCAGGGCCCTGGCGGTATCCGCTTGTGGTGGAATGTACACCGCCGTTATGATTATGGCGGTGAAGTCACCCCTCCCATTCAGTTTTGCTATCTGTACAGTACACGTTCAGGAGCTCCATATCTTTTTGCTTTGAAATGTACTGGTTTCCACAAACAAAAATATTTGTTTGAATGTTCTTTGTGGACCAACGTTTAGTGTAACACAAAGCTCATGAAGGTTCTTGAGCAAGATCAGACAGGTCTGCCACCTCTCTACACCCCTGTTCCGAGAAGTAGTTTCCCATACAAGTGCTTTTGTAACTACACAAACAACTCTGATTATTAGATTTGTGTTAAAATGGTTGCCTGGATATGCAACGATGCAGTAAATCCCAACATATTTATAGATTCAAATCTTGTATTCTCGTTCTCCTTTGTGTGTGTTAATTACATTGTAATTAAACGTCATATCAACCTGGGTAGTGGGAGGACTGCCTACCGACAAGTCTGGTATGGATTTAAAACACTAAGGGGCAAATTCACAAAGAATGGATTGCACTGTGGTAATAGCACCCTTAACTATGCACGTTTAGCGCATGGTATCTGCTCCATCTTTGCGAGCCATTCACTAAGGACATTGAGCGGATGAGATACTAGCGCAAACACTCCCATAGGTGTGCAGTTTGCTCCTGATATGCTCCAGCGCAGTTGGCTTGGAGCAGTCTGCACCTGCCAGCACTGTTGGCAGATATCAGGAAGGGGAATAAATAAACCCGAAATGAGGCATAGACAGAACAGTATTTTTCACCACTTGTATTTAGTTTACTTCGTAATGTATAGAGCTTGCCTATTTTGTATTTCTATGACACATTGCATCCTTTGTTTTTGTCACTATCTTTCGTCATTGCCATGTCATGTCCTATTCCTATAAAAAATGTGTACTTATAATTACTTGTACTATATTCTATTGTGCTATATTCAATTTAGTTTATATCCCATTTAATTTTATTCTACCTCTTTTTTTACAGTTGTCCAGCCCTGGCCTATATTTTATTTCATAGTTATATTATATTCTATTAATCTATTGTTCATATTTCATTTTATTTGATTCCACCTCTTTATTGTATTATCTGTCTGTTAATGTCTGTCCGCTAATGTCGCACCGAAAACGACCAAAGCAAATGCCTCGTGTGAAAACTACTTGGCAATAAAGACCTTTCTGATTCTGATTAATTTCTTGATCACCGGAAATCCGCCCCTCAATTAATATCGCCGCAGGGGGGGGGGGGGGGGGGGGGGGGCATAATCCCACGGGACAATGCATTGGGAACTTGTGTCCCACGCAGTGGTGCAGTCCCGCATACATGTTCCCTCGGTTGCACACAGAACAGATGATTATTATGCATAACAATATTTTAAATGTAATTGTAGTTACAATTTCTTTAATTGAATTAACTTAAACTAGAAAAGTAAATACAAACTAAATTAACAATGTAACTTAGAGTTAGTTTACAGAAGGACAGTTTCCTTCAGACTGAAGCACAACTTAATGTCTCATCCTTCCAGTCGGGACCACAGATCAAGCAACCCCCCACCAATTGGTACAGGGCTTGTATTTTGGTTTGGCTCTTCTCGTTGTTATGCTATCGGTATCCTATTATTATGCAAAGTCTAGGTGTTAAGTGCCGGCCGGGTACTTGCCGCACGGCGCGACGAGTCCAGTGACAATTGTGAACGCATTTTTGTGTGCGCACGTGCACATCCGCACGCACTTCTGCCTCAGTGATCTACTACAACGGCGTGTAACCGCGTCCTACCACCACTGCATCGCTGGTCCCACGACGAGACCTACCCCGTGAATATTATTGTGCGGATCGGAATACGGGCGCGCGCGTGGGAGCTTGCGCAAAATCACCCATATTTTTCCATGTCGCACTCTCGTCTGCCGGCTCACACCAGATTACAATACAGGGTGAAGAGCATGCAATGCCAGTCTTCCCACAACAAATAAACCAGATGTTGTCAGTGGCAACATGGCAGTGCCATGGCATAGTTGAATACAATATTTAAATAATAAATAAGATTGCATGGGATCTCTGGGTGGCTGGCTCAATATCATCCTTGATTTCATCAGTAGATCAAGAATTGCTTGGGGTGGAAACCTGTGTCTCCGGTTGATTTCGGTCTCGCCTAAATCAAAAAGTGATATTCTCATTAGAAATATTATTTCACGAGCACGCCTGGCATTACATGCCTTCGCCTGGCAACGATTACTGCTGCCATGATCACCCGAGACGCTGGCAATGACACCCCTTTATTAATGCGCTTAGTTACCACCAAATCTCTCAAGACGTAAAGAGCATCACTTTAACTGCGAGGAGCAATTTGCGCCGGCCTTTGTGAATTGGGAGTGTTTTTTGACGAGGCTCATTTGCATAGAAAGGGAGACATGTTCCGTCCATATTACCTCATTTAAATATGCGCAAATAGCACTGGACGCAATGCTGATGGAACGCAGTTACCACCTCATTTCACCCATTGCGCTTCCTTTGTGAATAGCAAACTGTGTTTGCGCCGGCATAGCACCAGAAAAAGCTGCACAATCCCTTTGGGAATTCGCCCCTAAGCTTTTCATAATTTTTCTGAACATCTTTGCAGTGATCCTGGATGATGCTGACGCCCATCTCCGTCGTAAACCTCAGGGATCATCGTTGGCACCCTGGGAGGTAACCTGGGTCATCGTGCCGGCTGGCATCTGTCTTGCTGTCGTCATAATGGCCGCTTTGGTGCTTCACGTCATGTTAACAGGTATTGTTCACCATGTTTTCCTGTATAGCGCAAAGGACAGGGTGCATACGCAGTGCGGCAGGCTTTTCCCAACCTTGGGGTTGGGGCACCTATACGCAGGGGGAAAAGGGTGTCCTTTGAAAATGTCTTCATTAAAAATGAAAATTATGGGCGGCTAGGTGGTGTAGTGGGCAAGGCGCTCGCCACCAACGCTGGAGACGCTGGGTTCGAGCCCAGCTCTCGGCGTTGCTACCAGCTTGGCTGGTCGCTCATACTAACACAATTGGCAGTGTTAGGGGTGGGAAAGCTGGTGGGTGGGTCCTGGGCGTTGTAAACAGAAAAAAAAACTCCAGTTCGGTCTGGGCGCCTGCTCAGCGAAGGAAGGATCTGGAGGGAGGTAGTGTGACCTTCCACACGTTACGCTCTCCCAGTGAAAATCTGAGCTGCCAGGCTGGCTGCACATGTGTCGGAGGATAGCATGTGACAGTCTCCGGCCTCTCGGACCAACAGTAGGGGAAAGTGCGCAACAACCAGGAAGGGAGTTGGGAATTGGCATAACGACTAACAGTGGGATGGGAGAAAAATCGGAAAAAAAGGAGGGGGGAAAAAGATAATAAAAAAATAAATGAAAATTACTTTCATCATATAAAAAATATTTATAATATCATATCTGATGTGCAGCTCAATGTGGTGTATGTCACTACTAACACCTCCAGGATGTGTTAGTAGTAACACTTTGATCGCCAGGGTTAAATTCATAATTTACCATCCCTCGCCAGCCCTATTTAACATGGAGAAGTTCCCCTTCTTTGCAGGGCTATAACTTTTTTAATTGTATTGCTAAATTGACATTACTATGGCCCATTCAACGTCCTATATCTATTGTTCAGGGTGTAGCAACGTTATACTTTTTCATTCACATATTCATACTAAAATACGGTCTAAAGTATAAGTATGTTTTTTATCGTTTTCTGCAGCTTTCTCCAGAAATATGGGTGAGCACCACTTCATCCGCATCACTTCCTGTTTGGGCGATCCGCCGATCGGCCACCAGATGGCGCTCTTGAACCGTTGGAGAGTTGAGAGGGGCTCAACAGTACATATCATGTCTCCGGGGGAGAAATATGATTTCGATCACAGATTTTTGAAATATTGATATCAAAGACGCTGTCCAGCGTCTTCGGCAGAATGAGCATGGCGGGGAAAGACGCTGCCCAGCGTCTTCGGCGATTAAAGTGTTAATACAATTATTTGCACCCACAGTACTCTTACAGGAGGGGTTTGATTTGTATTTTATTTTGTAACGTTTTCTCTGATTCCACATCGTTTCTGCCTGTTTGTGTCGTCTGCATCTGTGTTCTGGCTTTAGTTAACTATTACAATGGTCGCTCCATAGAGCTCCATTTTTCTTTTAGTCAGGGCAGTGCCGTGGTTTCTCCATGGAGCCCCGTTGCTCTAGCGCTGCAGCTCAATGCAGGTTGGGGGCAACTCAGTCACGTGACTGGTATTGTTGCCGATCGGCTCAAACACATCGTGTTTACAAACAAGACATTGGTCTCTACAGTCTGACTTGTCTTCGCACGTTCCACTGAAGAAAGGGTTGGATACAAATGTTTGTAAATAAATAAAAAGATAACTGATTTCCGAAGTCCATTTTCCTTCAAGCATTGACTTTCATATTTTCCATCATATACCACTTATTTTCTGATTTTCATTTCATTGGAAAGAAAATAATGATAATAATAATAATAATAATAATAATAATAATAATAATAATAATAATAATAATAATAATAATAATAATAATAATAATAATAATAATAATAATAATAATAATAATAATAATAATAATAATGATAATAATAATAATAATAATAATAATAATAATAATAATAATAATAATAATAATAATAATAATAATAATGATGATAATACAATAAGAATAAAGTACTGCTATCTGCATTTACAGATGCCAGCCTTCAATTATCTTAAGGCACAACTACCTGAAATGAAAATAACATCATAGCATATCATTCTCGCTCTCTTTTTAAACAACGTTTGTTTGTTTGTTTGTTTCCTTCCAGAAGCCCACGCCGCTCCGCCGGTCGGCTGCACGGTGGTCCACGGGGACCCTGCTCTCCACAAAAGCCTCTCCGTGACAGATTCCCTGCGGCTTGAGAGCTGTGAGAAAGTCAACCTACTCTCAGATTGAACAATGAAAACCTTGCATATTTTACTGTTTGTTTTGTTTTCTGTTTTGTTTAGTTTTTTAGTTTTGTTTCGGTACGTGATTGATTGATTGATTGATTGATTGAAACCTTTATTAACAGATTGCAGAATGGGTACAGTATAGTACAGCTCAATACATACAATTGTTAAGGGGATGCAGACCAGAGAAAGACTTTCGTCTTGTTTACATCGGGGTCCCCCATTTTCAATTCATCATATATATCGTGTTATTCAAACATGTGATCTTGGCATTACATTACATAAAACATTTTCAGAAAGTCAACTTTTAAAGCATTACAAATATTTTCAGATTGATGGCCATAGAGACAGAGCACAAATAGGTCCCGCCCCCCACAAGAACATTCCATCGCTCTCCATTGACATTATTATGTGACGGTACTAGGCAATAAGGTAACCTCCCCAGAGAGCAGTCGCATTTTTTATCTCTCCTCCCTGCCCTCCAAGGCCTCCTCTACCCTCCTCCCTGCAGCCGCCTTTATCTCCGTACACCAGCGCTGTCTTTCTGCTTCTCTCGACGGTGTGGACTCTAAGCTGCAATTAATAACGGTGTGGATCCCGAATTACAACTGCCTTACAACTGCCTCCTTGACGGTGTGGACATTCTACCCTTTCTTCAATATTCCTGACTTCCCACTCAGTCAATCAATGGATCAACTAGTAAGCTGGAGTTTTGCAGCAGTGGATCGAATCTTCTCTTCAAGAAAACAAAGTGCGACCGAACCATTATGTCCGATAGGGACATTCCAGGCCGGGTTTGCAATTGACAGTTGGAATAATTGGCGATCAATATGCCTATATTCTATTGAGATTGAAGATGTTGAGGATCTCTATCTCCTCGTCATCTTCCTGATCGGTTGGGGAGCGATCGCAATTTGGATTTGGATTTGCTGCCTTCAAGTAGTAGCAAGATTGGAAAATGCCCACATTGAATTGACAAAGCGGCTCGCTCAACATACAGCCGATGAACAATGTAGGGGTCAAGTAATGTTGGGGGTCGCGCAGGACATTAGGACCGCGACAAAGAAGATGCAAGATCTGGATTAAATTAAAGCATTACAGGAATCATTGTAACCTGTTTCAACCCACCCCCCCCCCCCCCCCCCGTAACTCAAGTCTGTGGAAGAAAAGAAGGAATGTTTCGAGGTCAATGAAAGAGGCCGAGGAGAAGAAGTCAAGATAAGACCTGGTTTATGACGTCCGTACCATCGCAACCAAGGACGGGACAGTATCTGACTGTCTGAAGATAAGATGGATGGCCTCCCCCCCCCCCCCCCCTCCCCATCCTCACGCAAACCTCCCCCCCACGAGCACGACTGGCGACGTGCACGGAAGGAGGGGTGGACCCCTCGACTGCCTCACACGCCCAAAACCCTAAGCCACTACCCTCCTTAACTCCCACCCCCCACTCTCCGCCCTCCCTCCCATCCCCCAAATTCCCTCCCCCGAGGGTGCTTCCTGAAGCTCACTGACTTTCGACATAAATGAACATTGTATCAACAAATGTGCTTTGTTTTGTATTAATTTAGGGTTGTGCCATTATTATTATGCAAAGATAATAATTGTGATTAATTCTGTAATGAGTTGTGTGTTTCTAGCATCCTTGACACCCAAGGACAACGATGGAAATAAGTCAAGAGGCTTTTACGTTACTATCCTTGACAGCAATGTAAGCTGGATTTGTTGTGGAGTCTAAATAAAAACCTGAAACCTGAAACCAGGCATCAGCAGCCAGAATGGGAAACATGTGGAAGCCAATGTCTACAAAAACAGAACCACGCCTGATATTTCATCTCACAGCAGCAATAAATTCAATGCATACATGTGAATATGTTACACAAGCTAAATATAGTTATTTATTGAATACGGTGGAGAATGTTGCTTAGAGGGCAATGTGACAAAGAGACAGCTATTTAAAAAATATTTTGTATTCTATTTGATATGTACAGTGTATGTGTGTCTTTTAGAGCTTGTTGTGTTTTCTATGTAATGCTAATGTTTATGATGCATATACTGTAGTGATTGTGTAGATTTGACTTGGAACTCCTGTCCCACTGCCAGTTGTAGTGTTTTTATTTTATTTTTGTATGACTTGCTCTATAATTTTCAGCAACATTGACCCCAAAATACACGTTTGAGTTGTATACACTGTTGGAAAGAGGATATTATGACATCTGGCCCCCGGGGTACACGATCCAATGGCTGACCTGCACTTAAAGCACCTAGAGTTTGTACTGAACTTCTGCCTCTGTACAGAAATCAGCTTTTAGCGTCTGTGCTCCTGAGATGTGGAACATCATACAACAAACTCTCCATACTTTGATATCCTTAATCGCCAACCATTCCACCATAATCTGCAGTTTTTTTGATTGGTTGTACTCTATTATGTTTTGCATGTATTTATATATTTATTTCTTTTGAATGTATTTGTTATGTTTGTATGCTTGACGTCAATGAACATTTTATTATTGTACTGCAAATATTAAGCGAAATACATCACATTACATATAGTGCAGTGCCCGACAGCGGGTATATCTCCGCTCAAGCCACCTTTTGTGACCATGCCCCTAATCCGAGCCATTGAGTAGTAGTTCATGTTTTTAGTTCTATGTGAAATGAGGCCAGATGACTCAGAACTTGACAGGCCTCCTTGCTATGGTAAGGAAAACACATTTGTCAAGTTTGGTGGAAATTGGATCAGGAGAGCCACACTAATTTGAATATTGAACGTTTTGGTCTGATGGTGATGGCACTAGAGGAAACATACTGTAATGGAATCACCAAAATGTATAGAGTTCATCCTACTTGCCACAGTACAAGGAATGGTCAGTTTACTAACATGCACCCTTTGACCCCTTGATTTAAAAAATGTTGACGAAAGTGCACTTTTTTTGTACTGACCGAATCTATTTATTTATTGGACTTGACAGATCAACAATGTAGGGATCCCGTTCTGGCAGTGTCGTGTCTCTTGTGCTTTGAAGTGTCATGTATGTCTCTTGTCCCTGTTTTGTCCTGTTTTGTCTTGAATGTGTAGAAATGCAGCTGTTTGCCGTAGCATGCTCTAAATTGCCCCTTGTGGGACTAATACAGTTTTTTATGAATTGAATTGAATTGAATTGAATGAACGTGCACTGCAAATTAGAAAATATGTTTTATTATGGGGCGTTCTCACCCAAGCATCCAAATCTAGCAGCACAGCTGCATTCAATTAATTTCCGATGCGTATGCAGCCGCAAGGTACATGTGAGGTACTATACACTCCTCTGCATTGGAAATTAATTTAATTATGTTTTAGCCTGAACACAATTGGGGCCATTCGATTTCCCCATCTAGCTATAGCACGGCCAGGTTTTCATTACATAGTTTCACTGTGCGTCACGTTGTTTGTAGAGCTAAATCTATATTTTATATTATAGCTATGGAGACAATACCATGGTCATTTGACAGTAACTATCTTCCGTTCAAATTTTTTCATGAATACGTTCACTGTGGTGAATATGAGTATAATTTCGGAATGATCCAGGCTAATTCCTGCGAGGCTGGCTATAGGGCGCAATGTGAATTCTACTAAAACCATTGGTGTTTCGTCCCTGGACACGCTATTATTTTCAAATCAAATGCATATGATAGGTATTATGTTTCATCATGAATGCATGAAAGGGGGGGGGGGGGGTCGTTTCTGATTAATTGATTGCCAATAACGGCATTCGTTATTACCACAACACATGCCGATCAGGGGGATGGGTATGAAAACTATGCACGATCAAGCTGAAATTGACGTCAGATTGTCCTTACCTGTGGTCGGTGGTATTCCAAAAAGAATATTCCAATTATTGATCGCCATCTGGTCCATCCTATGCCCATCTGGTCCACGACATAACCCACCACAACATATGGATCGGGGGTCCCGAAAATGATTCAATGCGATCGAGTGAAGCCCTAGGTTTCCCATTACTAGAAAAGAGTGCCCAGAGCGGTTTAACGGTAGCACCCGGTCTGGAACAGGGTTTAATGCACTCTCGATACTGCCTACTAGCAGGATCTGGCCGGTACTGCACCTTCGGAGTCCCAGTATGCCTTTTAATGGCATAATACAGGTCCCTGACATTGAATAGGATATTAAAATCGAAAAAAAGGGAAAACTATCCGCTGGTTAACCGCTGGTGCCCAATAACGTATGGCACCAGCATGCTTGTATTTTGAATTATGGTGGGGTGAGAGCAATTAAAAGAGCACATTGTCGATCTAGAAGTCTTCCTCTTCAGGAATATAGGACTATGTAACCAAGATTGACACTCAAGAAAAGTCGCATATTGCACCTTTACGTTGTACCTCACTGCATGAAATGTGTAAGAAACATACTTCTGCTTAGGTCTGTAGAAATCATAGGCATGTTAAGATTGCACTACATGAATGATTATGGCCCCTGTATATAAAATATGATTTTGTACAGTCATATAGCATATGGATGCACCATTTTGAAAATGAAAACCATCCTTCTCTAAAAAAGTCAGTCAGAAGATGCTCACAGCTAAATATTCCAATGTCTCTCCTGAATAAAGCACAAACTCATAGTATGATTGTAGTTATATTATTATTATTATTATTATTAGCAGTAGTATTAGGTTCAGGGTTGACTATTTTACGTAATTGACAGTAAAAAACAAAACACAGGTTTTTGTGAGAGTTAAGGTCTGGCAAAAGCCGAAGAGTACAGTAGCTACTGCAGAACCTAATTTTGTAATGTTTGGGGTTTTGCTCTCCTCAGGGAGCAAAGCCCTGGCGTTACCTGATGATAATTGACCTGTCTATCTGCCCTAATTGCATTCATTGGCACCTGGTGTGTCTAGTTAAGGTATGCTTTATATGCTCTTCCGTGTCACTACAGACACCGTGAGTCGATCAACAGAGTAGTGCCTATGTGAGTAACACTTATCGCTCCTGCCATGGAGAATAAGTCTGTTTGCCATTTGTAATTAATTGCAGTGTCTTTTTCCTTATCGCTTGTATGACTTTATTGTGTGCATATGCAGCACCGTCGCCCGACGTATTTCTTTTGTAACGTGTTTTGGAGACATCGTTTTCTCCCCTTTGCTTTCCCCATTTATTGTATAGAGCAGTTTGTGTGTTTGTGCTCTACCGTGTTTTTGGAGATGGATGTATCTCCCCTTTTATTTATACGCCCTCGTCTGCGTGTACCCTTTTTATACTCTAAATAAAAGAGTACCTTTTAGTTTGAAAACCAACAGCTGCCTCTCGTCTTATCCTTTCTGCACTGCACCTGGGTCCTACACACCTACCGTCCACCCCGTAACACATTTGATGCAGCTACAGCTGAAGCCATGGGTCTTTTTCATTGTGATGCAGCTACAGCTGAAGCCATGGGTCTTTTTCATTGTGATGCAGCTACAGCTGAAGCCATGGGTCTTTTGTCAAAAAGTAATCATCAGTAAGTTGAGCAAATTAACCCACTGCTCATTTGAAGCTGCTTCCGTGGTCCCCCGTGTTATCACAAGGAAGTGATGTGTCATGTTTTCTCCCCCCTGTGGTGAAACGCCATTGGATGAAACTGGTTTGGCTTTTGCAATGTTCGATGTTCCTGCTGTGTTACTACAGTAGTTGTCATTCATTCATGATTTTAGGTACATTTTAGCGAATGGGACGGGAGGAGATTTGAGAGATCAAGCGAGTGTGGTTGACAAGTTGACTTTATTCTCTACTAGCTTGTCAGGATCGTAACGATTTTACAATACTTCAAAACTGTACTTATCCTCTGAATTTGGCTATAATTTTATGTTCTGAAAGCTAAGACTTTATTTGAAATCAAGACAAAAACCTCATGTTACATTAAGCCATTTCATTCAGGATTCCAGGGATACCTGTAGTAAAGAGCGGTACTTATGACTTATGAGGTTTTGACAAGTTTGGCTCCGCTAGCTTGTTGTCGTCATGCTTTTACAAGCTTCAAAATTGTATTTGTCATCTGAATTTGGTAATAAATGTTTCATATTCTGAAGGCCAAGACAAAGACTCTTATTTGAATTCAAACAACCCCAAAATGGCCAAAAATCATCATGTTGACATAAATCCACTTTTATCTAGAAATGAGTCGCTGTGACATCAAACATTTTGTTATTATGTGCCTGTTCATATTAGAGCTAAGAGTAGGAGTGCTGATCCAGAATCAGTGCTCAGGTCACATGACCATATACACCTCACTATGACATCTGAGCTGTGAGGTGTGAGAACAGTAGGTGGAGATGCATGATAAATACAGGCCCATGAAGGGGTCCATATTACAAAGCCTCTGACCTACTACCCGTACTAGAGGTGTAACGGTACACAAAAACCATAGTACGGTACGTACCTCGGTTTTGAAGTCAAGGTTCGGTACGGGTTTTCGGTACAGTGTTCCACTCAGGGGTGATGTAGTGTGCAGTAACTAATTGTACTTGTAGGGCTGTCAACGAATATTCTATATTGAAATTAATAATCGACTTGTAAAAAAAAAAAGAATAATAATAATACCCGGTGGGCGGTCGTTGGTGGTTAACATACCATTGTATTCGTTCGGTACGGTACACACTGAACCGGTTCTGTTCGGTACGGATACGTGTACCTTTACACCCATAACCCGTACTGAATAAGGTTGTGAGAAAGTGTTCCTGGTCAATGGCCACGACCTCGGATCAGCACTCCTTCCTTGCTGGAGCTTTGTGAATATGGGCCCAGGTCCTGGGCGTGATTGAGTCAGCCAACCTTCAGGGGAAGCAAAAACAAAACCTTGCAGTACATAACTGAACCACCAAACCCATCAGCTTTACCTGGAAAGGTGAATTCATCTACATCAAACTGATAATGATACTGAACATATACAGTATGTATACTTTACTTTTAATTATTGAGTACATTTAATAGCACAGCAATACTTTTATTCAAGTAGAATCATTAATGGCAGACTTTTATATTTACATTTATACAATGGCATGCACATTTCTTGATTCTGATTGGCTGAAACAGTCAAGTTAGACGTTATTTCTCATAACACACTCCACGTGATCCCAGAACCCGCCCACAACCGAATTACAATCACTCCGCCGTTCGTGGTTTTAGGAATGAAACCAAGATGGCGGACAATAATCTTTATGAATGAATGTATTGATAGCGTCATAACGACTCATTCAAAAACTATTCTGTCACGTGGAATGTGTTAGTTGCTTACACAATGTTGGATTATGTAATTGGTTGGTCATGACTCATTGTGAAACTAAATATAAATTGTGCGAAGTGTGTTGTTAGATGCCATTAGTTATAGAACCTCCCTCTCCTTCAAAAGGACACTCTCATTTCACTGTTAATAATCAATCAATCAATCAATCAATCAAACCAATAACAACCGCTCACTTCACTGTTATACAGCATGCTTTGAAGCAACCTATTGCTTCGAAGTGGTTATGCTTTGGCCCTCTTTCAAAGTGGGTTATGCTTAGAGTTTATCTTTAGAGCAGGGCGATAGACCACCAGCCCTGATTCCTAACTCTAAGCATAACCCACTTCGAAAGAGGGCCAAAGCATAACCACTTCGAAGCACAAGGCGGACATTAATACAATTTTCAATCAATCAATCCAATAACAACCGCTCACTTCATTCTTAGATGGCATCCTTTGAAACGGTGCACCTCTGAGCTGCTTCTATAGAAAATAGGTAAAAAACCTACTTTTTCTGCGGATGGTTGTGAATAAATCTCCATTATGCTTCAATTAATGTGTTTATTGTATAGCAATAAGGTTGGATGAATAATAAAAAAATTCAATCAATCAATCAACCAATCCAATAACAACCGCTCACTTCATTCTTAGACGGCATGCTTTGAAACAGCGCACCTCCGAGCTGCTTCTAGACACGGAGGCAACTTCTCTTTTTATTTTTTTGGGCCTACTTTTTCTGCGAATGGTTTTGTGAATAAATCTTCAATTAATGTGTGTTTATTGTATAGCAATAAGGTTGGATGAATTCGCCAATTGTATAAAAGACATTACACCACTTGTAGTCGTGTGTTATGAGAATTAGAGCATGCCTAGGGGGTCTAACGACCACCCCTAGGCATGCTCTAATTCTCATAACACACTCCTGCGCGTGATGTAATGCTTAAATGTACTCAAGTTTCAAGTTTCTTTATTAGTTGTCATACAGAAGTACAGAATACTTTTATATAAAATGCTTCTTTCTGTTTTGCTCCAGAGATTGTGCTAGATAAAAATAGATAAGTATAAAAGTATAGTAAGTATAAAATAGAAGTCAAGTACGTAGACAAAAAGTGTTCAATATATACATATATACAATGTACAATGCAGAGTAGAAAGTAACTGAGTTACAATACTATATACTATACAGTACAATGCAGAAATGGGAGGTAGAATTTAGGTACAAGGTGTAATGAGGTATGGGTTGTAGTGCAAATTCTTTGCCAATAAATATAAAGTGTGTTTAGGTGTTCTAAAGTGGGTTCAGCAGTGAGTTGTTTGTTTAAAGTGAGTGTGTGTGTGCTGTGAGTGCATTTGATGGTTGTTACGATTGTTCATTGTTCAAGCCTTGTTCATTGAGCAATCATTGTTCATTGAGCATCCTGATGGCCTGGGGATAGAAGCTCCTTCTGAAGCTCTACTCCGCCTTGTTCCTGTTTCCTTCAAGTGTCAAGCGTCAGGCGCACATTCCTAGTTGTAAGGCTGCCGAACCTAGTTTGAACACTTGACATGCAGTAATTGGACCTCTGTTCCAAGTAAAGTGTAAGTAGGCAAGTATGTTCCTCACAGTTGACCCGCACGTCAACCTTCATGAGCTTAGCACAAGAGTGTCCTGTTTCTTTAATAAGCCAAAGCACAGTGCGCTCGTGAATTAAACCAGGAAGGAGATATGGAATGGCAGGCCGGTTCCCAAAAGAGTTCTCACACTACACAATTACGTCTTGTCTCTTCATATAATCTTTGACGGTCCTTCAAGCCTTTACAACACCAATCCAGCCTTCTCCAATCCAACTACACTGTAGAAAAGTTTTCACAGGGAATTCACTGTATTATTTTCTTGCAGCTTTTTTTTCTTACACTGTACACTACAGTAGAACCAGCTCAACGCCGTGGATTGGGATCGCTCCTCACTTCACCTCTCCCAAGCTAACTAGCTAAGTAAAAAAAAATTTGGTATCCACTTTTTCTCCTATTTTTCTGTATTTTTCTCCCATCCCATTTAGTCGTTATGCCAATTCCCCCCTCCCCTTCCTGGTTGTTGCGCGCATGTGCCCCCCACTGGTCGGTCTAGGGAGCCCTGAAGTCTATCAGATGCTTCCTCCGATACATAGGAGACAGCCAGCAGCCTCTTTTCACCTGACAGCGAGGACTCTCACTGGGGAAGTGTAAAGCGTGGGAGGATCACACTACCTTACCCAGTTCCTTCCCTTGCTGTGCAGGCGCCCTGACCAACCTGTAGGAGTCGCTGTTTACAACGACCAGGATACCACCCACCGGCTTCCCACCCGCTGACACTGCCAATTGTGTCAGTATGACGACCGCACCAAGCCGGATGGACCGCTGACAGCCGGATTCGATACCAGTGTCTCTGCGGTGGTAGACAGGCGCTTAGTCCGCTGCGCTACCCGGCCACCGTGTAGCTAAGTAAATATTGAACTGTGAACAAATGGAAATTAACTCATTCAGCTCTCCCTCGACAGGTTGACCTATATTCCCTGCATGACTGGAGACAATATTGGTTCCGGATACAGAAGCTACCGCTCACGTCTGCAGTATTGGAAGACGGTTGTCTTGTGGGCTAGCTGTGGCTACATTGCCTTCAGGCTGTGGTTTCACTGACCCAGGTCAGGATGTAATCATCACGCCAATACTAACTTCAGTTACTAACCCATGCTGTCCATATACTGAGCACGACCCCATAGGTAAGCCAGGCTGGTCCTTCCCTTGTACTACTGCCACCTGTTCACCAGAGGGCCCGTGACACCATTGACAGCCATTGGCACAGCCAAAAGGGACATTACCCCCATTTAAGCCCCACAATACATCACCAAAGTGGGTGAGTACCCAAGCGCACTTACTGCACTGTAGCTTAGTGAGGAGAAATGGGATGGGGCAAAATAATGCGGCCTTACCACAAGGAGAGAGGCCCACGGACACTTCACTTCTTTGACATTCAAAGAGAGAAGGGGAGGTAGATTCTCGGAACGAAGTTTGAGGTTCTTTCAAATGGAATTTCCTTGATTCCAGGAATATATATAAAGGGATATTTCTGCCTTTTTCTTTTTTTTTACCCTAGCCCTATTTCCTACCTACCAATGATGATGTTGATTGGTAGAGTCCTTCCTCAGCGCAATCCATGCTGTTCCTCATACTAGCTCTGACTAGTTACCCACAAACCAATGCAAAGTCAATGGGGTCAAGCGCTCTCTGTACAAGCTGACTGAGGCTCACTGGAATCTACTTTTTGTGCACTGTGGAGTAGATTTCAGCAAGCTTCAGTAGCATGCACAGTATAGACAGGAGCCTGACCCTATTGACTTTGCATTGGTTTGTGGCTAACTAGCCGTTTCACATTCCATCCGGTTCACATTCTATATGTGGAGGTTCTCCATCAGACCCCCTCTCCCCGCTGAACAGGCCAACCAGTAAGACTCCTCGGTCAGACAAAGAGAGGGCGGAGCTTGGCACAGGTCAGTTGTGTTCGTTGGAACGTCTGACCGAGCCAGAGAGACTGCTACCGGGGATTTAACCCGGGTCTCTGCGGTGGTAGGTGAGTGCTTTTACCTTTACACCACCCAGACACCCCTGACCTGACCCCTGACCCACCGCCATTTCGCATCATGTTTTATGGTCACGTGAGCTATAGCCAGTCATTACTGAAAGGCTTAATGTATGCAGGCCTACATGAACTTTGACCTCATCTGCCTCTGTGTGCTCTGGCGAGCAAGCCAGCGATCAACGGAGGATGCTGGGACTATAGGAAACAAATCTAGCAGAGACTTCCCCTCTTCTACCCCCTTCTCTTCACCTCTTCCCACACCTCCTCCTCCCCCATTGTCATAACAGGACGCATATTCACAATTACCTGCGGCACATGCCTTGCCGTTGCTTTACATAATGCAAATGATCTGGCCTTTCACTCGGCCAGTGTACCAGGAAGAGCGTTCCGCGTTTACGCGCACAAAAATGCCCGTGATGCAACATGACACGTGTGTTGTTGTTATGGGGCTCGGGCCGACAAGGAACTTGTCTCTGTGTGGGAAACTGACGATGGGTGGGACTCTCGCCCCGGTGCCTGGCCCGGATGATGCAGTACACTTCCTTGTCTGTGCGATAGTGGAGGTTATACATGTAAATTATGTATAATTATGTGTGATTATGAAAACATTTTTATAAAAACACCTTGCGTGACATTCAAAGTAGAATTATGTTGATACGCTTACTGCGGGGCATCAGAGGCAGCCCTGTTGTAGAGAGGATGATGAAAATATTAAAGGGGCAGTTCAGAGTTTTGGACCGCTATGCCTCGTTACTAATGATCGGCAGAGTCCTAGCTCTGGCTAGTTAGCCACAAACCTCATGTAAAGTAATGAGGTAACTTCCTGTACCCATAGCATCCATAACAACAGTGGCGGATGTCGGATTTTCTAACTCGGGAGGTCAAGGGTTGTCCAGAGGTTACCACTACATGCCATTGGTGGTAATTTTTTGGGGGTCTGTTTCACATTTACATTTAGTCATTTAGCTGACGCTTTTATCCGACGTAATAAGTGACTCTGCATCGTCTAGGCCGTCTTGGTGCGGCAGGTTACATTCCTCAGAAATCGCGAAAATGTCTCGCATTTCAGCAAATAGGCCAAAATAGAAATATTGCATTTTTGACTGCTTTGAAATGTTCTTTCTCTGATTCCTTATTTGTAAAACGTAATACAACTTGTAAATTAGTTATTTATTGCACATAAAAGTAATTTGTTTTGGTCATTTGGTGCAACATTAACAGATACTGCTTGAGCAGTAATGTGACCCTATTATTTTTTCTCATTTGGATATATAAAAAACTGTACTTTTATTTGATTTTTTATTATTTGCTATATTATTTTTATTTTTATTAAATTATAATGTCAAATATTGTAAGGAAGGGGCAGGGCTTGATAAGTTGTTTTACTTCCCCCTGTTCCTTCTCGAACACTTATTGTATGGAAATAGTCTTTGACTATTTACCTTTTTGTTTTTTAAACTTGTTTTATGTTTCTATGTTCGAGACAAATAAAAATCAAATCAAATCAATCAAATAATTAAGGTAGAATAAAATATAATGGAATATATACTCTAGTTTTGGGACTTGGGAGAGAGTTGTTTGTTTTCAGTAATGTATTTTGGACTGTGTTGGACCACAAGAGTAACATGTATACATTTTTAAATCTGACATAGTTCCTCTTTAAGTATTTAGGCTATGAACATTAGCTTGTGAATAAAGCAGAATAATACAGGTGAAGTGAAGGCACTGGTGATGTCATTATTACTATTATTACAAAATAACATCACAACTGGAATGTGTCTCAGCCAATCACTTTATACCTGATGACATCACACATTTGAGTATTAGCACTCTAGTTTGTCTGTTTTCATTAGACCATAGGAATAACATGTATGAATTCTGAAATTTGGTGTAGTTCCCCTTTAATGCCATTCGGCCAAGGTGGCTTACTGTACCAAGACGGCATACATATTTGATATGGGTGACCCCCGCGGGAATCAAATCATAACCCTGGCTGTGTTGATTGATTGATTGATTGAAAAGTTTATTAACAGATTGTAGAATGGGTACAGTACAGTACAGCTCAATACACACAATTGTTAATGGGATGCAGACCAGAGAAAGACTTTTGTCTTGTTTACATCAGGGTCCCCCATTTTCAATTCATCATAACATATATGACATACATGACATACATATAGACAGTACTGCTACATCTATACATTTATGACATATCAGATTTGCAAATACAGTACTGTTTGTGATACAAAAAGTGTCCAGAAAAAGGGTGTATATACATTTGACGTAGAAACTGCACACTGGGGGAGGTTGGGTGGGTGGGGTGGGGTTGGGTGGGTGGGGGCTGTACATTGGGGGTGGGGGGGGGGGGGGGGGGGGGGGGTAGGGGGGGGGGGGACACTGTACACTGTACATTGGAATACTGACAAAGCCATACTTGGTCATTTACTGTACAACTGGGTTAGGAGATTTGTAGGGGCCAGTTTCGAATTGCAGTCTCCCGTAGGTGTTCTTTGAGAGTGTTTTTGAAAGTGGGTAGTGATTCACATTCCTTTACAGCTTTGGGTAGGGCGTTCCACATTGATGTGGCATAATTGCGAAACGTGTTTAGTCCCTTGTTTGAGCCGAATCTGGGTTTAACATGATTTGTGCCCTCTGGTGTTGTGATCGTGGTATTCACTGACCTTTGGGAAGTATTTTGACATGTACATGGGTACCTTGGTCGCGTAGTGTATCTTGTAGACCAGGCCCATTGCAAGTTGCTGTACTCTGTCGTCTACTCTAAGCCATCCTGATCCTAGGTTGTCAAAGTGGGCAGGGGTGAGGTGGGTTCTAGGAGTAAGGTCAAGCAGTAGTCTGACCAGTTTGTTTTGAGATGTTTGTAATTTTGTTTTTAGCGCCTTTGTTTTTAGTGCCTTTGAGGTGCTTTGGTACCATATATAAGGTACATGTACATTACAGTGGTACCATGTTAAACGCCATCACTGATCTTGACAGGTGCTTCTCTTCTTTCCTAGGCCACAATTGTGGTCCTTTGGCGCAGGGTGACATCTTCAGTCAAAGAAAGGCATGTTCTGTATTCACAGGTGTTATTGCACCTCACAACCACTAGATGGCAGTGCAAACCAGGAGTTGAAAAAGAGGGAATCTCTGACACCGTGGAAGGGATTCTGATCATGTGGTCTCATGATGGAAAAAAAGGGCACAGTGGATAAGAGAATGATATTAGGTTGTTTACATCATCTTCTGTCCTGGAATTGTGGTGTTGTGCTCGTTATGTAAATGTAAATGATCCCAACTAAAAAAATATTGCCTATTTTTCCATACTGAAAATATATTTGTTTGTATAATTCTACCCATGTGTACATTTCTGAGAGTATACATGCAATGTATTTTTGGTTATATTTGGGATTTTTACCAAACTTAAGTTGTACTATTTTGGTATACAAAAGTAACCAAAAAACACATCAAAAGTATAATTTCAATATATTTAATACATCTTAAGTACAACTTGTAACACACTAAGTAGCCTACAACTTAAGTGGTTTCAATTGAACACAAATATAGTATACTTTCTGTCAAATGTACTTAGGTATTCTTTTTGTTGGTGTGTAAAAACAAAGTGTTTGCTGGGCACCGTTGTGCATATTATGGACTTCTCCGTTATGAATTTCTCCTTTGTGTATATGTGTACGTACTTTGTGTTGTGTTTTATTGGCGGAGCATAGAAGATAAAGGAATAGCAGAATAAGTGAGCTAAAGAAGGAAATGTGTGTCTCTTTGCTAAGCTGCATCCAGTTGAGGCTTATGTCAAGGTTGACCAGTGTCATAATTAGTTCAAGTTTCAAGTTTTGTTTTATTTGTATCACATACAGTACAGTATATAAGGTACAATGTACATTACAGTGGAATGCTTGGTTCTGTATGAGCCTCCAGAGATCATGCAGTAAAAAAAAGTAGAAAGAATAAAGACCAAACACTATACAAAATGTACAGAACTAAAAGTACAAAATACAAACAAATGTAAAAATGCTAAAATGAGAGAGAGGTAGTGCAAATCTTTTAGTAATAGTAATAGAAACAATATGGTGTAGTTTTAAGTGTAAAAAGTGTCTAAAGTGAATGTTAAAGGTGAGTGTTTGAAGTGAGCGTGTGGCTGTGTGTTCTGTAGGCCAATCAAAACTGGGATGGACGGACGGATAGAGTAGGTTTGATTGATTGATTGATTGATTGAAAATGTTATTAACAGATTGCAGAATGGGTACAATAATACAGTACGGCTCAATACACACAATTGTTAAGGGGATGCAGACCAGAGAAAGACTTTCGTCTTGTTTACATCAGGGTCCCCCATTTACAATTCATAATGACATTAATGACATATGCAACATACAGATAGATAGATAGATAGATAGATAGATAGATAGATAGATAGATAGATAGATAGATAGATAGGATGTTGTTTTCCGGGCTCCAGTTGATACCACTCTCATTCTTCCTCTCCTCCCTTTCTCCTCTTCTCCCTTTCTCTCTCTCTCTAAGCCAGCGGCAGAGTGAAAGGATGACAAACACGGGGCTAGGGGCGACATCCAGGGACGAGCTGAGCTGTTGTGTGGAATTCCACACATTCCAATGGGGTGTTGTTCCCGGCCTAATCGGGATCGCAGGGGGAGCTTTGCACTAAAACAAACAAACACAGACAGACGGACGGACGGATGGACGCACGCACACAGTGCACGCGCACACACACACGCACGCACACCCACCCACCCACACAGTGCACGCGCACACACACACACACACACACACACACACACACACGCACACGCACACGCACCCACCCACCCACACCCACCCACCCACACACACACACACACACACACACACACACACACACACACACACACACACACACACACACACACACACACACACACACACACACACACACACACACACACACACACACACACACACACACACACCCTGGAATAAGTAGGGGTAACTGGGGCAAAGGGGAATATGTTAGAAGGTAGAATCGATAATACCGTCAAACAGCGACCTCTAGGCAAAAGTGCCCTGCTTATTATACTGTGCATTTTCCCAGACCTCTCTATCCCTAACCCCTTGGCAGTTAAACAGTTAAACGGTACTGAACACACGTAAACAAACCGTACCTGGCACATGCTCAATACATATGAAACCATTATTACAATGCGCAAGTTGAGGTCATGGTGTCGGCATTTGACAAAAGCTCTGTTTCACCTGTCCACGCCAATACAGAGTTATAAAAAAATCTCCACTGTGGAAAGCTCTGGTTCCAGTGAGCTAAAATGTCATTTTGGTGTGGTTGTGGGAGGCCAAAAATCTGGTTCCCGCTCTAGCTTCCTGATGCGGGAACGCACTCTGATTGGTTCCAGCTCTAGCTTCCTGATGCGGGAACGCACTCTGATTGGTTCTAGCTTCCTGATGCGGGAACTCACTCTGATTGGTTCTAGCTTCCTGATGCGGGAACTCACTCTGATTGGTTCTAGCTTCCTGATGCGGGAACTCACTCTGATTGGTTCCCGCTCTAGCTTCCTGATGCGGGAACGCACCCTGATTGGTTCAATCTCTAGCTTCTTGGTGCAGGAACGAGGACACAGACGGACCAACTCAATGGCCACACG
>NC_140179.1:90916329-90931329 GCF_963971535.1 Notolepis coatsorum | reverse complement strand
CGAAGGAGGCTGGATCTGTCTCGCTTGCTATCCCACACACTTCTGACTCAAAACCGGAAGAACTCACAGCTTAATGTCTCTCGATGTCTAACTCTCTTCGTTGTGTGGATATCTCGTTACTATAGCAACCTCACAGCTATAAAGTATGTTTCCCTAGCAACGGCTGTTAGCCATAGCAATCTCCTAGCCATTAATCATTGATTGTAGCATTGCCCGCCACTGGCACAGACGACCCTCATCATGCTGTGTCTACACAGGTGCTGTCATGCTGTTACAGATGCTGTTACAGATGCTGATGTATAACTCTATCTTTCTACAATCAATGTAAGTGTTTTTTTTTCAAAGTTTTCTTTTGTGTGGAATGTACAAGATTTTAAACCCACTGTGGTTTGATCAACCATCCCATAATGCTAGTAGGCCTACAGCTAACCGTTCAAACCCTGTGTCCAGTCCATCCCAGGTCAAAGTCGTCCTTGAACAAGGTGTTGAATCCTTACCTGCTCCAGGTAACGCTAAAGGCTGACCCTGCGCTCTTAGCCCTCTGGTGTCATGATGCCTACATGTCTCTGGTGTCATGATGCCTACATGTCTCTGGTGTCATGATGCCTACATGTCTGTGTCTCTGGGGTCATGATGCCTACATGTCTCTGGTGTCATGATGCCTACATGTCTGTGTCTCTGGTGTCATGATGCCTACATGTCTGTGTCTCTGGTGTCATGATGCCTACATGTCTCTGGTGTCATGATGCCTACATGTCTGTGTCTCTCGTGTCATGATGCCTACATGTCTGTGTCTCTGGTGTCATGATGCCTACATGTCTGTGTCTCTGGTGTCATGATGCCTACATGTCTGTGTCTCTGGTGTCATGATGCCTACATGTCTGTGTCTCTGGTGTCATGATGCCTACATGTCTGTGTCTCTGGTGTCATGATGCCTACATGTCTCTGGTGTCATGATGCCTACATGTCTCTGGTGTCATGATGCCTACATGTCTCTGGTGTCATGATGCCTACATGTCTCTGGTGTCATGATGCCTACATGTCTGTGTCTCTGGTGTCATGATGCCTACATGTCTGTGTCTCTGGTGTCATGATGCCTACATGTCTGTGTCTCTGGTGTCATGATGCCTACATGTCTCTGGTGTCATGATGCCTACACGTCTGTGTCTCTGGTGTCATGATGCCTACATGTCTCTGGTGTCATGATGCCTACATGTCTGTGTCTCTGGTGTCATGATGCCTACATGTCTCTGGTGTCATGGTGCCTACATGTCTCTGGTGTCATGATGCCTACATGTCTCTGGTGTCATGGTGCCTACATGTCTCTGGTGTCATGATGCCTACATGTCTCTGGTGTCATGATGCCTACATGTCTCTGGTGTCATGATGCCTACACGTCTGTGTCTCTGGTGTCATGATGCCTACACGTCTGTGTCTCTGGTGTCATGATGCCTACATGTCTGTGTCTCTGGTGTCATGATGCCTACATGTCTGTGTCTCTGGTGTCATGATGCCTACATGTCTCTGGTGTCATGATGCCTACATGTCTCTGGTGTCATGATGCCTACATGTCTGTGTCTCTGGGGTCATGATGCCTACATGTCTGTGTCTCTAGTGTCATGATGCCTACATGTCTCTGGTGTCATGATGCCTACATGTCTCTGGTGTCATGATGCCTACATGTCTGTGTCTCTGGTGTCATGATGCCTACATGTCTGTGTCTCTGGTGTCATGATGCCTACATGTCTCTGGTGTCATGATGCCTACATGTCTCTGTCTCTGGTGTCATGATGCCTACATGTCTCTGGTGTCATGATGCCTACATGTCTGTGTCTCTAGTGTCATGATGCCTACATGTCTCTGGTGTCATGATGCCTACATGTCTCTGGTGTCATGATGCCTACATGTCTCTGGTGTCATGATGCCTACATGTCTGTGTCTCTGGTGTCATGATGCCTACATGTCTGTGTCTCTGGTGTCATGATGCCTACACGTCTGTGTCTCTGGTGTCATGATGCCTACATGTCTGTGTCTCTGGTGTCATGATGCCTACATGTCTCTGGTGTCATGATGCCTACATGTCTGTGTCTCTGGTGTCATGATGCCTACATGTCTCTGGTGTCATGATGCCTACATGTCTCTGGTGTCATGATGCCTACATGTCTGTGTCTCTGGTGTCATGATGCCTACATGTCTGTGTCTCTGGTGTCATGATGCCTACATGTCTCTGGTGTCATGATGCCTACATGTCTGTGTCTCTGGTGTCATGATGCCTACATGTCTCTGGTGTCATGATGCCTACATGTCTCTGGTGTCATGATGCCTACATGTCTCTGGTGTCATGATGCCTACATGTCTGTGTCTCTGGTGTCATGATGCCTACATGTCTGTGTCTCTGGTGTCATGATGCCTACATGTCTGTGTCTCTGGTGTCATGATGCCTACATGTCTCTGGTGTCATGATGCCTACATGTCTGTGTCTCTGGTGTCATGATGCCTACATGTCTGTGTCTCTGGTGTCATGATGCCTACATGTCTCTGGTGTCATGATGCCTACATGTCTGTGTCTCTGGTGTCATGATGCCTACATGTCTCTGGTGTCATGATGCCTACATGTCTGTGTCTCTGGTGTCATGATGCCTACATGTCTGTGTCTCTGGTGTCATGATGCCTACATGTCTCTGGTGTCATGATGCCTACATGTCTCTGGTGTCATGATGCCTACATGTCTGTGTCTCTGGTGTCATGATGCCTACATGTCTGTGTCTCTGGTGTCATGATGCCTACATGTCTCTGGTGTCATGATGCCTACATGTCTGTGTCTCTGGTGTCATGATGCCTACATGTCTGTGTCTCTGGTGTCATGATGCCTACATGTCTGTGTCTCTGGTGTCATGATGCCTACATGTCTCTGGTGTCATGATGCCTACATGTTTGTGTCTCTGGTGTCATGATGCCTACATGTCTCTGGTGTCATGATGCCTACATGTCTGTGTCTCTGGTGTCATGATGCCTACATGTCTCTGGTGTCATGATGCCTACATGTCTCTGGTGTCATGATGCCTACATGTCTCTGGTGTCATGATGCCTACATGTCTCTGGTGTCATGATGCCTACATGTCTCTGGTGTCATGATGCCTACATGTCTCTGGTGTCATGATGCCTACATGTCTCTGGTGTCATGATGCCTACATGTCTCTGGTGTCATGATGCCTACATGTCTGTGTCTCTGGTGTCATGATGCCTACATGTCTCTGGTGTCATGATGCCTACATGTCTGTGTCTCTGGTGTCATGATGCCTACATGTCTGTGTCTCTGGTGTCATGATGCCTACATGTCTCTGGTGTCATGATGCCTACATGTCTGTGTCTCTGGTGTCATGATGCCTACATGTCTCTGGTGTCATGATGCCTACATGTCTCTGGTGTCATGCTGCCTACATGTCTCTGGTATCATGATGCCTACATGTCTCTGGTGTCATGATGCCTACATGTCTCTGGTGTCATGATGCCTACATGTCTCTGGTGTCATGATGCCTACATGTCTCTGGTGTCATGATGCCTACATGTCTCTGGTGTCATGATGCCTACATGTCTCTGGTGTCATGATGCCTACATGTCTCTGGTGTCATGATGCCTACATGTCTGTGTCTCTGGTGTCATGATGCCTACATGTCTCTGGTGTCATGATGCCTACATGTCTGTGTCTCTGGTGTCATGATGCCTACATGTCTGTGTCTCTGGTGTCATGATGCCTACATGTCTGTGTCTCTGGTGTCATGATGCCTACATGTCTCTGGTGTCATGATGCCTACATGTCTCTGGTGTCATGCTGCCTACATGTCTCTGGTGTCATGATGCCTACATGTCTCTGGTGTCATGATGCCTACATGTCTCTGGTGTCATGATGCCTACATGTCTCTGGTGTCATGCTGCCTACATGTCTCTGGTGTCATGATGCCTACATGTCTCTGGTGTCATGATGCCTACATGTCTCTGGTGTCATGATGCCTACATGTCTCTGGTGTCATGATGCCTACATGTCTGTGTCTCTGGTGTCATGATGCCTACATGTCTGTGTCTCTGGTGTCATGATGCCTACATGTCTGTGTCTCTGGTGTCATGATGCCTACATGTCTCTGGTGTCATGATGCCTACATGTCTCTGGTGTCATGATGCCTACATGTCTGTGTCTCTGGTGTCATGATGCCTACATGTCTCTGGTGTCATGATGCCTACATGTCTGTGTCTCTGGTGTCATGATGCCTACATGTCTCTGGTGTCATGATGCCTACATGTCTCTGGTGTCATGATGCCTACATGTCTCTGGTGTCATGATGCCTACATGTCTCTAGTGTCATGATGCCTACATGTCTCTGGTGTCATGATGCCTACATGTCTCTAGTGTCATGATGCCTACATGTCTCTAGTGTCATGATGCCTACATGTCTGTGTCTCTGGTGTCATGATGCCTACATGTCTCTGGTGTCATGATGCCTACATGTCTCTGGTGTCATGATGCCTACATGTCTCTGGTGTCATGATGCCTACATGTCTCTGGTGTCATGGTGCCTACATGTCTCTGGTGTCATGATGCCTACATGTCTCTGGTGTCATGATGCCTACATGTCTCTGGTGTCATGATGCCTACATGTCTCTGGTGTCATGATGCCTACATGTCTCTAGTGTCATGATGCCTACATTTCTCTGGTGTCATTTACATTTACATTTACATTTAGTCATTTAGCTGACGCTTTTATCCAAAGCGACTTACAAGTTCTGTACGACAAGCCATCAGGAAGGGCACAACTCTATCAGCTGAGCAACAATGTTCATCAAAGTGTTGAGTGCTACAGTGTAGGTTAGTTTATTAGGACAAGTGCATGACAGTACGGTTAGTTAGGGTTAGATTTTTTTATTGTTTTTTTTTTTTTTTTTTTTTTTTAATTCAGATAATGGTTGAAGAAGTGCGTCTTTAGTCGACGGCGAAAGATTGGACGTGATTCGGCTGTCCTAACTGGGGTGGGTAGTTCATTCCACCATTGTGGGGCAAGGACTGAGAATAGGCGACTTCTCTTTGATGACCCTCCCGGAGCTTGGATAGGAGTAGGTCTGAGGCGGCCAGAAGATGCAGAGCGTAGGGGTCTTGAGGGTGTGTAGTTAGAGACCATTGACCGGAGGTAGGCGGGAGCGGTTCCCTTTGCCGCACGGTATGCTAGGTCGAGGGCCTTGAAGCGGATTCGTGCAGCAATGGGGAGCCAGTGCAGGTCCCTAAGAAGTGGGGTGACATGGGCCGACTTCGGTAGGTTTGAGATCAGGCGGCCCGCTGCGTTCTGAATGAGTTGAAGAGGCTTAGTGGCAGTGGCCGGGAGGCCAGCGAGCAGTGCATTGCAGTAGTCGAGGCGGGAGATGACTGTTGATTGGACGAGGAGTTGGGTGGCTTCTTTTGTCAGGAAGGGGCGTATCCTTCTGACGTTGCTCAGGAGGAATCGGCAGGTTCTGGTCGTCGCTGCGATGTGAGCAGAGAAGTTCAACTGGTCGTCGAGGACAACACCAAGGTTCTTGGCGGTCGGGGACGCAGTCACAGCTGTATTCTCGACTGTGATTGAAAGGTCGGTTAGGGGGGAGGATTTGGCCGGCAGGTGGAGCAATTCTGTTTTGCTTAGGTTCAGTTTGAGGTGGTTGGACGTCATCCAGGCTGAGATGTCGGACAGACAGGCCGAGATCCGCTCAGAGACGTGGATATCTGAGGGAGGGAAGGAGAGGAAGAGTTGAGTATCGTCGGCATAACAATGGTAGGAGAAGCCATGAGACGTGATAATGTTACCCAGTGATTTAGTGTAGAGGGAGAAGAGAAGGGGTCCTAAAACCGAGCCCTGGGGGACACCCGTCCGCAGGGGGCGGGTGGCCGACAGGGTCCCTCTCCATGACACTTGGTAGGAGCGGTCATTGAGGTATGATGACAGCCATGTCAGCGCAGAGCCAGCCACTCCCATTCCTGCGAGGGCCGCAAGGAGGATCTGGTGGTTGACTGTGTCGAAGGCTGCAGATAGATCTAGGAGAATCAGGACAGAGGAGAGGCCTTTCGCTTTTGCTAAGTGAAGTGCCTCTGTGACCGCAATGAGGGCTGTCTCTGTGGAGTGACCAGTCCTGAAGCCTGACTGATTAGAGTCTAGGAGGTCATTCTGTAAGAGATAAGCAGTAAGTTGGTTGGATACAGCACGTTCAAGTGTTTTAGAAAGGAAGGAGAGAAGAGAGACAGGACGGTAGTTGCCTATGACGGTAGGGTTCAGGGTTGGTTTTTTTATGAGCGGCGTGACTCTGGCTTGTTTTAGGGAGGTGGGGACCACCCCCGAGTTGAGTGAGGAGTTGATGGTTGCAGTTAGGAATGGGAGGATGTCTGGTGCTATGGTCTGGAGGAGTGGGGAGGGTAGCTGGTCCAGCTGGCAAGTAGTCGGACGGTTTGACGTTACCAGTGTCATGATGCCTACATGTCTCTGGTGTCATGATGCCTACATGTCTGTGTCTCTGGTGTCATGATGCCTACATGTCTGTGTCTCTGGTGTCATGATGCCTACATGTCTCTGGTGTCATGATGCCTACATGTCTCTGGTGTCATGATGCCTACATGTCTGTGTCTCTGGTGTCATGATGCCTACATGTCTGTGTCTCTGGTGTCATGATGCCTACATGTCTCTGGTGTCATGATGCCTACATGTCTGTGTCTCTGGTGTCATGATGCCTACATGTCTGTGTCTCTGGTGTCATGATGCCTACATGTCTCTGGTGTCATGATGCCTACATGTCTCTGGTGTCATGATGCCTACATGTCTGTGTCTCTGGTGTCATGATGCCTACATGTCTCTGGTGTCATGATGCCTACATGTCTCTGGTGTCATGATGCCTACATGTCTCTGGTGTCATGATGCCTACATGTCTGTGTCTCTGGTGTCATGATGCCTACATGTCTCTGGTGTCATGATGCCTACATGTCTCTGGTGTCATGATGCCTACATGTCTCTGGTGTCATGATGCCTACATGTCTCTGGTGTCATGATGCCTACATGTCTGTGTCTCTGGTGTCATGATGCCTACATGTCTGTGTCTCTGGTGTCATGATGCCTACATGTCTCTGGTGTCATGATGCCTACATGTCTGTGTCTCTGGTGTCATGATGCCTACATGTCTGTGTCTCTGGTGTCATGATGCCTACATGTCTGTGTCTCTGGTGTCATGATGCCTACATGTCTGTGTCTCTGGTGTCATGATGCCTACATGTCTGTGTCTCTGGTGTCATGATGCCTACATGTCTCTGGTGTCATGATGCCTACATGTCTCTGGTGTCATGATGCCTACATGTCTCTGGTGTCATGATGCCTACATGTCTCTGGTGTCATGATGCCTACATGTCTGTGTCTCTGGTGTCATGATGCCTACATGTCTGTGTCTCTGGTGTCATGATGCCTACATGTCTGTGTCTCTGGTGTCATGATGCCTACATGTCTCTGGTGTCATGATGCCTACACGTCTGTGTCTCTGGTGTCATGATGCCTACATGTCTCTGGTGTCATGATGCCTACATGTCTGTGTCTCTGGTGTCATGATGCCTACATGTCTCTGGTGTCATGATGCCTACATGTCTCTGGTGTCATGATGCCTACATGTCTCTGGTGTCATGATGCCTACATGTCTCTGGTGTCATGATGCCTACACGTCTGTGTCTCTGGTGTCATGATGCCTACACGTCTGTGTCTCTGGTGTCATGATGCCTACATGTCTGTGTCTCTGGTGTCATGATGCCTACATGTCTGTGTCTCTGGTGTCATGATGCCTACATGTCTCTGGTGTCATGATGCCTACATGTCTCTGGTGTCATGATGCCTACATGTCTGTGTCTCTGGGGTCATGATGCCTACATGTCTGTGTCTCTAGTGTCATGATGCCTACATGTCTCTGGTGTCATGATGCCTACATGTCTCTGGTGTCATGATGCCTACATGTCTGTGTCTCTGGTGTCATGATGCCTACATGTCTGTGTCTCTGGTGTCATGATGCCTACATGTCTCTGGTGTCATGATGCCTACATGTCTCTGTCTCTGGTGTCATGATGCCTACATGTCTCTGGTGTCATGATGCCTACATGTCTGTGTCTCTAGTGTCATGATGCCTACATGTCTCTGGTGTCATGATGCCTACATGTCTCTGGTGTCATGATGCCTACATGTCTCTGGTGTCATGATGCCTACATGTCTGTGTCTCTGGTGTCATGATGCCTACATGTCTGTGTCTCTCGTGTCATGATGCCTACACGTCTGTGTCTCTGGTGTCATGATGCCTACATGTCTGTGTCTCTGGTGTCATGATGCCTACATGTCTCTGGTGTCATGATGCCTACATGTCTGTGTCTCTGGTGTCATGATGCCTACATGTCTGTGTCTCTGGTGTCATGATGCCTACATGTCTCTGGTGTCATGATGCCTACATGTCTCTGGTGTCATGATGCCTACATGTCTGTGTCTCTGGTGTCATGATGCCTACATGTCTGTGTCTCTGGTGTCATGATGCCTACATGTCTCTGGTGTCATGATGCCTACATGTCTGTGTCTCTGGTGTCATGATGCCTACATGTCTCTGGTGTCATGATGCCTACATGTCTCTGGTGTCATGATGCCTACATGTCTCTGGTGTCATGATGCCTACATGTCTCTGGTGTCATGATGCCTACATGTCTGTGTCTCTGGTGTCATGATGCCTACATGTCTGTGTCTCTGGTGTCATGATGCCTACATGTCTGTGTCTCTGGTGTCATGATGCCTACATGTCTCTGGTGTCATGATGCCTACATGTCTGTGTCTCTGGTGTCATGATGCCTACATGTCTGTGTCTCTGGTGTCATGATGCCTACATGTCTCTGGTGTCATGATGCCTACATGTCTGTGTCTCTGGTGTCATGATGCCTACATGTCTCTGGTGTCATGATGCCTACATGTCTGTGTCTCTGGTGTCATGATGCCTACATGTCTCTGGTGTCATGATGCCTACATGTCTCTGGTGTCATGATGCCTACATGTCTCTGGTGTCATGATGCCTACATGTCTCTGGTGTCATGATGCCTACATGTCTGTGTCTCTGGTGTCATGATGCCTACATGTCTGTGTCTCTGGTGTCATGATGCCTACATGTCTGTGTCTCTGGTGTCATGATGCCTACATGTCTGTGTCTCTGGTGTCATGATGCCTACATGTCTCTGGTGTCATGATGCCTACATGTCTCTGGTGTCATGATGCCTACATGTCTGTGTCTCTGGGGTCATGATGCCTACATGTCTGTGTCTCTAGTGTCATGATGCCTACATGTCTCTGGTGTCATGATGCCTACATGGCTCTGGTGTCATGATGCCTACATGTCTGTGTCTCTGGTGTCATGATGCCTACATGTCTGTGTCTCTGGTGTCATGATGCCTACATGTCTCTGGTGTCATGATGCCTACATGTCTCTGTCTCTGGTGTCATGATGCCTACATGTCTCTGGTGTCATGATGCCTACATGTCTGTGTCTCTAGTGTCATGATGCCTACATGTCTCTGGTGTCATGATGCCTACATGTCTCTGGTGTCATGATGCCTACATGTCTCTGGTGTCATGATGCCTACATGTCTGTGTCTCTGGTGTCATGATGCCTACATGTCTGTGTCTCTGGTGTCATGATGCCTACACGTCTGTGTCTCTGGTGTCATGATGCCTACATGTCTGTGTCTCTGGTGTCATGATGCCTACATGTCTCTGGTGTCATGATGCCTACATGTCTGTGTCTCTGGTGTCATGATGCCTACATGTCTGTGTCTCTGGTGTCATGATGCCTACATGTCTCTGGTGTCATGATGCCTACATGTCTCTGGTGTCATGATGCCTACATGTCTGTGTCTCTGGTGTCATGATGCCTACATGTCTGTGTCTCTGGTGTCATGATGCCTACATGTCTCTGGTGTCATGATGCCTACATGTCTGTGTCTCTGGTGTCATGATGCCTACATGTCTCTGGTGTCATGATGCCTACATGTCTCTGGTGTCATGATGCCTACATGTCTCTGGTGTCATGATGCCTACATGTCTCTGGTGTCATGATGCCTACATGTCTGTGTCTCTGGTGTCATGATGCCTACATGTCTGTGTCTCTGGTGTCATGATGCCTACATGTCTGTGTCTCTGGTGTCATGATGCCTACATGTCTCTGGTGTCATGATGCCTACATGTCTGTGTCTCTGGTGTCATGATGCCTACATGTCTGTGTCTCTGGTGTCATGATGCCTACATGTCTCTGGTGTCATGATGCCTACATGTCTGTGTCTCTGGTGTCATGATGCCTACATGTCTCTGGTGTCATGATGCCTACATGTCTGTGTCTCTGGTGTCATGATGCCTACATGTCTCTGGTGTCATGATGCCTACATGTCTCTGGTGTCATGATGCCTACATGTCTCTGGTGTCATGATGCCTACATGTCTGTGTCTCTGGTGTCATGATGCCTACATGTCTGTGTCTCTGGTGTCATGATGCCTACATGTCTGTGTCTCTGGTGTCATGATGCCTACATGTCTCTGGTGTCATGATGCCTACATGTCTGTGTCTCTGGTGTCATGATGCCTACATGTCTCTGGTGTCATGATGCCTACATGTCTGTGTCTCTGGTGTCATGATGCCTACATGTCTCTGGTGTCATGATGCCTACATGTCTCTGGTGTCATGATGCCTACATGTCTCTGGTGTCATGATGCCTACATGTCTCTGGTGTCATGATGCCTACATGTCTCTGGTGTCATGATGCCTACATGTCTCTGGTGTCATGATGCCTACATGTCTGTGTCTCTGGTGTCATGATGCCTACATGTCTCTGGTGTCATGATGCCTACATGTCTGTGTCTCTGGTGTCATGATGCCTACATGTCTGTGTCTCTGGTGTCATGATGCCTACATGTCTCTGGTGTCATGATGCCTACATGTCTGTGTCTCTGGTGTCATGATGCCTACATGTCTCTGGTGTCATGATGCCTACATGTCTCTGGTGTCATGCTGCCTACATGTCTCTGGTATCATGATGCCTACATGTCTCTGGTGTCATGATGCCTACATGTCTCTGGTGTCATGATGCCTACATGTCTCTGGTGTCATGATGCCTACATGTCTCTGGTGTCATGATGCCTACATGTCTCTGGTGTCATGATGCCTACATGTCTGTGTCTCTGGTGTCATGATGCCTACATGTCTCTGGTGTCATGATGCCTACATGTCTGTGTCTCTGGTGTCATGATGCCTACATGTCTCTGGTGTCATGATGCCTACATGTCTCTGGTGTCATGATGCCTACATGTCTCTGGTGTCATGATGCCTACATGTCTCTGGTGTCATGATGCCTACATGTCTCTGGTGTCATGATGCCTACATGTCTCTGGTGTCATGATGCCTACATGTCTGTGTCTCTGGTGTCATGATGCCTACATGTCTCTGGTGTCATGATGCCTACATGTCTGTGTCTCTGGTGTCATGATGCCTACATGTCTGTGTCTCTGGTGTCATGATGCCTACATGTCTCTGGTGTCATGATGCCTACATGTCTGTGTCTCTGGTGTCATGATGCCTACATGTCTGTGTCTCTGGTGTCATGATGCCTACATGTCTGTGTCTCTGGTGTCATGATGCCTACATGTCTCTGGTGTCATGATGCCTACATGTCTCTGGTGTCATGCTGCCTACATGTCTCTGGTGTCATGATGCCTACATGTCTCTGGTGTCATGATGCCTACATGTCTCTGGTGTCATGATGCCTACATGTCTCTGGTGTCATGATGCCTACATGTCTCTGGTGTCATGATGCCTACATGTCTCTGGTGTCATGATGCCTACATGTCTCTGGTGTCATGATGCCTACATGTCTGTGTCTCTGGTGTCATGATGCCTACATGTCTGTGTCTCTGGTGTCATGATGCCTACATGTCTGTGTCTCTGGTGTCATGATGCCTACATGTCTCTGGTGTCATGATGCCTACATGTCTCTGGTGTCATGATGCCTACATGTCTCTAGTGTCATGATGCCTACATGTCTGTGTCTCTGGTGTCATGATGCCTACATGTCTCTGGTGTCATGATGCCTACATGTCTGTGTCTCTGGTGTCATGATGCCTACATGTCTCTGGTGTCATGATGCCTACATGTCTCTGGTGTCATGATGCCTACATGTCTCTAGTGTCATGATGCCTACATGTCTCTAGTGTCATGATGCCTACATGTCTCTGGTGTCATGATGCCTACATGTCTCTGGTGTCATGATGCCTACATGTCTCTAGTGGCATGATGCCTACATGTCTCTGGTGTCATGATGCCTACATGTCTCTGGTGTCATGATGCCTACATGTCTCTAGTGTCATGATGCCTACATGTCTCTGGTGTCATGATGCCTACATGTCTCTAGTGTCATGATGCCTACATGTCTCTGGTGTCATGATGCCTACATGTCTGTGTCTCTGGTGTCATGATGCCTACATGTCTGTGTCTCTGGTGTCATGATGCCTACATGTCTCTGGTGTCATGATGCCTACATGTCTGTGTCTCTGGTGTCATGATGCCTACATGTCTCTGGTGTCATGATGCCTACATGTCTCTGGTGTCATGATGCCTACATGTCTCTGGTGTCATGATGCCTACATGTCTCTGGTGTCATGATGCCTACATGTCTGTGTCTCTGGTGTCATGATGCCTACATGTCTGTGTCTCTGGTGTCATGATGCCTACATGTCTGTGTCTCTGGTGTCATGATGCCTACATGTCTCTGGTGTCATGATGCCTACATGTCTGTGTCTCTGGTGTCATGATGCCTACATGTCTGTGTCTCTGGTGTCATGATGCCTACATGTCTCTGGTGTCATGATGCCTACATGTCTGTGTCTCTGGTGTCATGATGCCTACATGTCTCTGGTGTCATGATGCCTACATGTCTGTGTCTCTGGTGTCATGATGCCTACATGTCTCTGGTGTCATGATGCCTACATGTCTCTGGTGTCATGATGCCTACATGTCTCTGGTGTCATGATGCCTACATGTCTCTGGTGTCATGATGCCTACATGTCTGTGTCTCTGGTGTCATGATGCCTACATGTCTGTGTCTCTGGTGTCATGATGCCTACATGTCTGTGTCTCTGGTGTCATGATGCCTACATGTCTGTGTCTCTGGTGTCATGATGCCTACATGTCTCTGGTGTCATGATGCCTACATGTCTCTGGTGTCATGATGCCTACATGTCTGTGTCTCTGGGGTCATGATGCCTACATGTCTGTGTCTCTAGTGTCATGATGCCTACATGTCTCTGGTGTCATGATGCCTACATGTCTCTGGTGTCATGATGCCTACATGTCTGTGTCTCTGGTGTCATGATGCCTACATGTCTGTGTCTCTGGTGTCATGATGCCTACATGTCTCTGGTGTCATGATGCCTACATGTCTCTGTCTCTGGTGTCATGATGCCTACATGTCTCTGGTGTCATGATGCCTACATGTCTGTGTCTCTAGTGTCATGATGCCTACATGTCTCTGGTGTCATGATGCCTACATGTCTCTGGTGTCATGATGCCTACATGTCTCTGGTGTCATGATGCCTACATGTCTGTGTCTCTGGTGTCATGATGCCTACATGTCTGTGTCTCTGGTGTCATGATGCCTACACGTCTGTGTCTCTGGTGTCATGATGCCTACATGTCTGTGTCTCTGGTGTCATGATGCCTACATGTCTCTGGTGTCATGATGCCTACATGTCTGTGTCTCTGGTGTCATGATGCCTACATGTCTGTGTCTCTGGTGTCATGATGCCTACATGTCTCTGGTGTCATGATGCCTACATGTCTCTGGTGTCATGATGCCTACATGTCTGTGTCTCTGGTGTCATGATGCCTACATGTCTGTGTCTCTGGTGTCATGATGCCTACATGTCTCTGGTGTCATGATGCCTACATGTCTGTGTCTCTGGTGTCATGATGCCTACATGTCTCTGGTGTCATGATGCCTACATGTCTCTGGTGTCATGATGCCTACATGTCTCTGGTGTCATGATGCCTACATGTCTCTGGTGTCATGATGCCTACATGTCTGTGTCTCTGGTGTCATGATGCCTACATGTCTGTGTCTCTGGTGTCATGATGCCTACATGTCTGTGTCTCTGGTGTCATGATGCCTACATGTCTGTGTCTCTGGTGTCATGATGCCTACATGTCTCTGGTGTCATGATGCCTACATGTCTGTGTCTCTGGTGTCATGATGCCTACATGTCTCTGGTGTCATGATGCCTACATGTCTGTGTCTCTGGTGTCATGATGCCTACATGTCTCTGGTGTCATGATGCCTACATGTCTCTGGTGTCATGATGCCTACATGTCTCTGGTGTCATGATGCCTACATGTCTCTGGTGTCATGATGCCTACATGTCTGTGTCTCTGGTGTCATGATGCCTACATGTCTGTGTCTCTGGTGTCATGATGCCTACATGTCTGTGTCTCTGGTGTCATGATGCCTACATGTCTCTGGTGTCATGATGCCTACATGTCTGTGTCTCTGGTGTCATGATGCCTACATGTCTCTGGTGTCATGATGCCTACATGTCTGTGTCTCTGGTGTCATGATGCCTACATGTCTCTGGTGTCATGATGCCTACATGTCTCTGGTGTCATGATGCCTACATGTCTCTGGTGTCATGATGCCTACATGTCTCTGGTGTCATGATGCCTACATGTCTCTGGTGTCATGATGCCTACATGTCTCTGGTGTCATGATGCCTACATGTCTCTGGTGTCATGATGCCTACATGTCTGTGTCTCTGGTGTCATGATGCCTACATGTCTCTGGTGTCATGATGCCTACATGTCTGTGTCTCTGGTGTCATGATGCCTACATGTCTGTGTCTCTGGTGTCATGATGCCTACATGTCTCTGGTGTCATGATGCCTACATGTCTCTGGTG